>NW_016107568.1:203187-222792 GCF_001604975.1 Cebus imitator
TTCTGTTATTAGCAAATTAAATATTTTTAAAAAACTTCTTAGTTACCACAGTGTTTTCAATACACATTTACAACTAATCCAACTCTATTTGTCAAACAACAATATGCTACTTGACAGATAGTGCAAGTATCTTATATTAACAAGCAGTCCTAATTCCTTCCTCTCATCTTTTGTATCATTGCTGTCTTTCATTACACCTGATCATAGGGTATTATCATTGAATACATTACTGCTATCATCATTTTTGACAAACTGTTAAATATAAGAAAAAATAAATTTTAGTTTTTTATCTTCACTTTTTCTTTCTCTAATTATCTTTTTTTTCTTTATTAAGTTCTGAGTCTGATGAATATCAGTTTTTTGGCTCCTGAAAAAGTTTAACATTTCTTGAAAGGCAGGTTTACTCTCAACAAATTTCTTCAGATTTGCTTGTCTGAGAAAGCCTTTATTTCTCCTTCACTTCTGAAGTATAATTTCATAGAGTGCAGAATTCTAGGTTGGCATTTCTATGAATACTTTATTTAACTCCATTCTTATTAGTTGCATGGCATATAAGAAGGAATCCTATGTAATTATTATCCTTGACCCTCTATAGGTATTTTATTTTTTATTTATTTTTGGCTTCTGATATAGTTTGGATCTGTGTCACTGTCTAAATCTCATGTTGAATTGCAATCTCTCATGTTGGAGGTGGGGCCTGGTGAGAGGTGATTAGATCATAAGGGTAGATTTACCCCTCTGTTCTCATGATAGTGAGTGAGTGAGTGAGTGAGTTACCATGAGATCTGATTGTTTAAAAGTATGTGGCACCTTCCCCCACATTGGTCGTGCTCCTGCCATGTAAGATATGCCTGCTTTCCTTTCACCTTCTGCCATGATTTTAAGTTCCCTGAGGCCTCCCCAGAAGCCAAGCAGATGCTGTCCTGATTCCTATACAGCATGTGGAACTGTGAGCCACTTAAACCACTTTCTTTATAAATACCCCTGTCAGGTATTTCTATATGGTACTGCAAGAACAAACTAATACAACTTCTTTCAAGAGTTTTTAACTTTGATTTTCTGCTATTTAAATATAATTTTCCTAAGTGTATATTTTTGGCAGTTACTCTGCTTAGTGTCCTGTAAGTTTCTGTAGTTTGGTCTGATATTAATTCTATGAAATTCTCAGTCGTTATTGCCATAAACATTTCTTCTGTTCCTTCTTGTTCTTTTTTTTTTTTTTTTTTTTTTTTTTTTCTTTTTTTTTTTTTTTTTTTTTTTTTTTTTTTATCTCACAGTTCTTGGATTTTTTGTCCTGCTTTTGTTTTCAGTTTTTTCCCCTCTACTCTTCAGTTTTGGATGCTTCTGTTTACTGATCCTTAAACTCGCTAATTCTTTCCTCAGACATGTCCAGGTTACTAATGAGCACGTCAAAGGCATTCTTCATTTCTGCTATGTTTTTTACTTCTAGCATTTCCTTTTTATTATTTTTTAGAATTTCTATTTCTCTGCTTACATTTCCTATCTGTTCTTGCATGTTGCCCACTTTTTTCCATTAGATTTCTTAGCGTATTAATCATAGCTTTTCTAAATCACAGTGTGATAATTCCAACACCTCTGTTACATCTGTTTTTTTTATTTTTTCATTGTACTTTAAGTTCTGGGGTACATGTGCAGATCCTGCAGAATTGTTGCATAGGTACACACATGCCATGGTGGTTTGCTGTCTCTATTCCCCCATCACCTACATCAGGCATTTCTCCCAGTTTTATCCCTCCCCAACCTCCCCGCCCCCACACTGTCTCTCCCAGTTGCAGGTGATGCAACAGCAAATTGAAGCCTCAGTTTCTAGTTTCAAGGTGAAAGCAGAAGCAGGTTCTGTCCATTTGGAATGATGAGCCTTTCCCAGAGTCACAGGTTTAGAGGGGAGTAGGGCCAGGACAGTTTCAGAGCAGCTTCCCAGGCATGTGGACCTGGGGCTAAGAGGGGAAGCAAGTGGCTTCTGAGCAAGAAGGTAGCCAAGGGCTGCCTTCCTCACCCACCCAGATCGGGCCAGCACATGCCTATGGCAGAACAGAGGCTGGCACAGCCCTGTCAGGAACTGGGGCATCACCAGGTAACTGGGTACCAAGGATGCCTGGAAACGGGCTTGCCTTCTGTGGTCAAGGGAAGCACATGTCCTTCAGGAGGGCTCAGCAGATGCAACAGCTGCCACTGGGCCAGGTGGGGTGGCTCATGGCTCTGGGTGTCCCAGAGAGTTAGGCAGTGTGCCCTTTCTATTCATGGGTTCAGCTGGGTGGAGTCCTGCCTCACTTTCATTAATTAGTTAATTCAAAGATTCTGGGAAGGACATCTGGTATGGCTGGCTTGCTACTGGAGTCCTCAGGCAAGCTGGCCTGACACCAGGTTAGCAGGTAAGTGGCCCTGAATCCTGGTTCTGTGGGGTTATACCTGTAGCCTTGATCTACCAGGGTGGACTTGTTGATTGGATTGTAGGGATGGGCCTGGATCCTGTATCCATGGGGGCCAGCCTGAAGCCTGAGTGTACAAGAGCCAACCTGACACTGGTATGAACCTTGAACGTGAGTCTTTAGGGGTCATTCACATGTTGCAATGGGCCTGGCACCTGGGACCACTGACATGGGCTTGCAGTCTGAGTTCATGGGGCTGGCCTGGTACTGGTGCAAGTCTAAACCAAGTCTGTAGGAATGAGTATGAGTTCTGAGTCCATGGGAATTGAAATTGAGCTTGGGTCTGTAGGGGTGGTCTTGTTGCCTCAGTCCATGTGGCTCATTTTGGCAACAGAGTCCACTGGGGTGGGCCTGGACCTTGGGTCTGCTGGAACAGGCCTAGGCCCTGGGTCCTCTGGAGACCTGAGCTACAGAGACTGGCCTGCAGCCTGGGGTTGGCCTGGTGCTGGGGCAGGTGTGGAGTCTGGGTCCGTAGGACTAGTCTGGAGTCTAGGATGGTTTGAACTGAACTTGTGCCTGGCATCACTGGAGATGGCCTTATTTCTTATTGTGTATATTTTCAGTTATATTTTAAAGTGACTTCCATGGGAATTTCAATTAGCATATTAATTTTAAAAAATCTATAATTTCTATCTCTTACTTGATATTCTGTATTTGGTAAGATATCACTTTCATGCTTTCTTTTAATTCTTTAAACAATTTTTTTTTAGTTCTCTGACAATACTTAAAAGATCTAATTTAAAGTCTTTGAGTAGTAAGTAACAAATTTTAACTCTCATAGGAATATTTTTCTGTTGGTTACTTTTTTCCTCCTGTGTACGTAAAATATGTTTCAGTTTCATGTTTTATAGTTTTTAGAAAAATTGACATTTCACATAATATATTACAGCATATTTGTTATTTAATTGCTTCCCCACCTTCAGGGTTTGCTATTTTTGCTTTTTTTTTGTTGTGTTTTTCTTATTCCTTCTTCTTTGTTAAGTTTCTAGGATTAATTCTGTAAATATTTTATTCCCTCAATGTCAAGCCCATGGGTTGTCTGCTTCCTGGGAGCCACCCCTGACTCAGTGTAATTTAATATTGGTTGATAATCCTTTGCCAAGGATAGTGTGTATGAGAATACGTGCTTAAAACTTCAGTTAGTTTATAAGACAGCCTTAGCTTTCACTTCTTCTTTGCCTAGAGCCTCAGAGTCAGCCAGAGGTAAATGAGTGGTGGGCCTTTCCTCTTTCAGCTGTCTCCTGGGCATGCACATAGCTTTCCATATTTGTGAGGGACTTTAAAGCTCCAATAATATGTCAGAGCTTTTCAAAGCTCCTTATGATTATCTAGATATTCAGGATTTTCTTTTAAATTTCTGACCAATCTCTTATTTACCTGAAGTCATAGTTTTATTCAGCTGTGCTTTTGCTAGCAGATTGATATTGTTTAAGCCATCCAGTGGTAAGACTTTGTTTTCACTGAGCTGAAATCTTTGTCCAAAAAATAGCCAAAATATCCTGGGAACAGAGGTGCAATTTCAGACAAAGTATCAACAGTGCTCAGATGATAGCACTTTTAATAGAACATCACATGATGTCAATAATCTCAGCTGGTTGCTATACTTCTGGCTTTTAATACATACTCTGCCAATGAGCTTGAAGGGAGAGGGGATTGAAATAGCCTCAAATTACAACATTATAAGTCTCTCCGTCTTTCTGAAGTTTACTAGTATCTCAGATACTTTTCTGTTTTAGCTGTGGCTTTGATTAATTTCCAATGCTCTGAAATCATTAATTTTGGTTGTTTTGTCAGTGCTTTTTCTGTTTTTGCTAAAGAAAGATTTCATGGTGTTCTTAATCTGCCATTCCAGAAGTCAATCTCTTAGCATTTACATACATAATTATTCTAATTTCTTATTCTTTTACCTCACTTCCTATCAATATCAAATGCAATACTCACTAAAGGGAATCAACATAATCCAGACTCTTTTAAACACCTCATACACAGTAGCCCCCATACAATGAAAAGTTCTTAGACATGTGAAGAAAGAAGCAAGAAAAAAGAAGGTAATAACAGAAACTAGGTCATTTTAAGATAGCTATATTTATGTCTTCATTGAATTTTCATTTGCATTAAATGATTTATCATGTAGCAATTTAACTTCTTGATTAACTTCTTACATCCCAAGTTATTTTTATAACTAATGAAATATAATAGTGACAAAAAAAACAAACAAACCTGAAGACATCACCCAACCTGACTTCAAACTATACTACAAGTCTACAGTAATCAAAACAGCATGGTACTGGTACCAAAACAGAGATATAGACCAATGGAACAGAACAGAAGCCTCAGAAGTAACGCCACACACCTACAACCATCTGATCTTTGACAAACCTGACAAAAACAAGCAATGGGGAAAGGATTTCCTGTTTAATAAATGGTAATGGGAAAACGGGCTAGCCATGTGCAGAAAGCAGAAACTGGCCCCCTTCCTGACACCTTACACTAAAATTAACTCCAGATGGATAAAGACTTAAACATAAGACCTAACACCATAAAAACCCTAGAAGAAAACCTAGGCAAAACCATTCAGGACATAGGCATAGGCAAGGCCTTCATGACTAAAACACCAAAAGCATTGGCAACAAAAGCCAAAATAGACAAATGGAATCTAATTAAACTTAAGAACTTCTGTACAGCAAAAGAAACTATCATTAGAGTGAACCGGCAACCAACAAAACAGGAGAAAATTTTTGCAATCTACCTATCTGACAAAGGGCTAATATCCAGAATCTACAAAGAACTTAAATTTACAAGAAAAAAACACAATCCCATCAAAAAGGGGGAAAAGGATATGAATAGATACTTCTCAAAAGACATTTATGCAGCCAAAAAACATATGAAAAAAAGCTCATCATCACTGGTTATTAGAGAAATGCAAATCAAAACCACATTGAGATACCATCTCATGCCAGTTAGAATGGCAGTCATTAAAAAAATCTAGAGACAACAGATGCTGGAGAGGATACGGAGAAATAGGAACATTTTTACACTGTTGGTGGGAGTGTAAATTAGTTCAACCATTGTGGAAGACAGTGTGGTGATTCTTCTAGGATCTAGAAATAGAAATACCATTTGACCCAGCAATCCCATTACTGGGTATATACCCAAAGGATGATAAATCATTCTATTATAAAGACACATGCACACGTATGTTCATTGCAGCACTGTTTACAATAGCAAAGACTTGGAACCAACCCAAATGCCCGTCAGTGATAGAATGGATAAAGAAAATGTGGCACATATATACCATGGAATACTATGCAGCTATAAAAAGGATGAGTTCATGTCCTTTGCAGGGACATGGATGAACCTGGAAACCATCATTCTCAGCAAACTGACACAAGAACAGAAAACCAAACACCACATGCTGTCACTCATAAGTGGGTGTTGAACAATGAGAACACATGGACACAGGGAGGGGAACATCACACACCAGGGCCTGTTGGTGGGTGGGAAGGGTAGGGGAGGGATAGCAGGGGATGGGAGGATTGGGGAGGGATAACATTAGGAGAAATGCCTAATGTAGATGACAGGGTGACGGATGCAGCAAACCACCATGGCACGTGTATACCTATGTCACAATCCTTCACAATATGCACATGTACCCCAAAACTTAAAGTATAATAAAAAACAAACAAACAAAAAAACCCAGTGACTTCAGTAACTAGCACATATTCTGTTTTTATTTGAAAATGCAATGGAAACTTACATTTGTTATATTTTAAAAATCTATTCTTCAATTATATGTAGGCTTCTAGTGACACAGAGACAATGCTGCCTACTCACTGACTTTCCTTCTTTTTGCAAATAAAACTCTAGAACTGTTATAAGCATTCTGACTTACCAAGAATGGTGAACGTCTCTTTTCTAACAATACTGCAAAGATTCCTGAGAAGATAAACTGGAAACAAAGATCACGCTTATTAATTCCCAATCATTATGCTTATGTATAAACTTAAAAAGTAAGAGAATTCTGGAATGTTTTAACATAAAGAATATGAGACCATTGAGAAAATCATCCAGGATATAATTCCAGGATTTTTTACATTTGTGGAGATGGGAGAAAGCCATAAAGTCTCTGGTTACTAATATAATATATGTATTGGAAACAGAATCTCAGGGCATTCTGAAGTGACTTTGTGGAAAAAGGAGTATCGACGTTTCCTTAGTTTTTGTCAATCACAACTCATTAATTCCATATGTGAATTATAAGAAAATGCACCCAATTAATGAATTTACTACAGTACAATGTTATATCTCAGTGACTTCATATGAAAATACTTTTAATGTAATGCTTAAATATTTTATTAATAGAAAATATTCATAAAATATTATTCAGTTTACATATTTAAATATAAGAATTACATAATGTCTTCCATAAGTAGCTTGTTCTGAGATCTTCCATTATTTCGTGACACCTGTTAGAAAGATGGCAATTATGGTGTATCAGAAATTTATTTTCCTTACTGGTGCAACATTTACAAATACATAAAACTTTCCACAGCATTAAGAAATGAACAGGTCAGTTAGTAGTATGGGAGAGGGATGTTCTTTTCCCAGAAAAATCTGGAAATTAACATGTCAATACTAAATAGAATTTTGAAGTAAGAAGGATCTGTGTTTGAGTTCTTTGTTCTTTGCTTTCTCTGTGACTCAAGAAAAATTATTTAACCTATAACTTAGTTTTGCTTTTTCCATTGGTAAAATTAGGATATTCAGTTACATTGTGTTATTGTGATAGTGTTGTAATAGTTACATATAATGTTTCAACATTTTTTTGTGGCAAATTAGGGGCTTTTAGCATACTTTAGCCACTTGGAAATAAGAAAACAGTGCATAATGATCAATTCTGTGAGCTTTAATTCAAGAAGGAAAATAGAAACTCACTGGTGTTGTTGAGAACACCCAGATCCTAGGGAAAAGGGCATGGGCAAACAGTCCCTGTGATGGTGTCTGGCTGATAAAAGGGAGTGAAGTCCCAGTGTGTGAGAGAAGCAGACAGCCTCCTTCTGTGACTCATCTTTCCACTGGAAATCTAAGCAACCCAGGCTGAGGGTGAGCATTTTGTTTCTCCCAAGCTCTGGAGCTAACTTAGGGAGAAGCTTGGAGATACAGAAAGGGGAAGACGCTGGGAAAAGCTGCAGACATTTTCCAAAACCCAGGCCCCATCACAGGACATCATTTTTAATCTGAGTATATACGAAGTCAGTCATTCTATGGTGAGCCTGCAGCATGGCCACGTAAGGATCATAGTCTTGGGCCAGAGATTGGAGTTCTTGCCCTGGAGTGGGTTAGGAGGCTCCACAGCTAGAATTGTGGAAAGTGCCTCAGCAGTAAGCACTGGAATTGTGCTTTCCTGTGTTGCAGGCCTGAGGTGGGAGCAGAGCTGCTACAGTTGTGGTTCTTCCTGGCAATGAGACTTTCACCCACAGAATGATTTAGGGAGGATTCCCTCTTTATCTTTTGGAGTAGTGTCAATAGGATTGGTACCAGTTCTTCTTTGAAGGTCTGATAGAATTCTGCTGTGAATCCATCTGGTCCTGGATGGTTTTTTTGTTAGCAATTTTTTATTACCTTTTTAATCTCACTGCTTGTTATTGATATGTTCACTGATTCTATATCTTCCTGGTTTAATCTAGGAGGGCTGTAAATTTCCGGGAATTTTTCCATCTCCTTTAGGTTTTCTAGTTTATGTGCACAAGGCGTTCATAGTAGCCTTGAATTGTCTTTTGTATTTCTGTGGTATCAGTTGTAATATCTCCCATTTCATTTCTAATTGAGCTTATTTGGATTGTCTCTTATGTCTTGGTTAATCTTGCTAATGGTCTATCAATTTTGTGTACTTTTCAAAAAGCCGTTTTTTTGTTTCATTTATCTTTTGTATTGCTTTTCCACCCAATTTCATTTAGTTCTGCTCTAATCTTGGTTATTTCTTTTCTTCTGCTGGGTTTGTGTTTGTTTTGTTCTTGTTTCTCTAATTCCTTGAGGTGTGACCTTAAATTGTCTATTTGTGCTCTTTCAGGCTTTTTGATGTAGGCATGTAAGGGTATAAACTTTTTCCTCAGCACTGCCTTTCCTGTATCCCAGAAGTTTTGATAGGTTGTGTCACTATTATCACTCAGTTCAAAGAATTTTTAAATTTCTATCGTGATTTCATTGTTTAACCCCATGATCATTCAGGAGCAGGTTATTTAATTTCCATGTATTTTCATGGTTTTGAAGGTTCCTTTTGAATTGATTTCCGATTTTATTCCACTGTGGCCTGAGAAAGTACTTCACATTATTTCAATTTTCCTAAATTTATTCAGACTTGTTTTGTGTCCTATCATATGGTCTATCTTGGAGAAAGTTCCATGCACTAATGAATAGGATGTATATTCTGCAGTTGTTGAGTAGAATTGTTCTGTAAATATCTGTAAGCCCATTTGTTTCAGAGTAAAGTTTAAATCCATTGCTCTTTCGCTTTCTCTCTTGATGACCTGTCTAGTGCTGTCAGTGTCCCCCACTATTATTTTGTTGCTATCTCATTTCTTAGGTCTAGTAGTAATTGTTCTGTAAATTTGGGATCGCCGGTGTTAGGTGCATATATTTTTAGGACTGTGATATTTTCCTGTTGGACAAGGCCTTTTATTATTATGTAAGGTTTTTCTTTGTCTTTTTAAACTGCTGTCCATTTAAAATTTGTTTTGTTTCATATAGGAATAGTTACTCCTTCTAGCTTTTGGCGTCCATTTGCATGGAATATCTTTTTCTACCCCTTTACCTTAAGTTTATGTGAGTCCTTCTGTGTTGGATGAGTCTCTTGAAGGCAGCAGATAACTTAGTTGGTGAGTTCTTGTCCTTTTTGGAATTCTGTATCTCTTATTCTAATGCTGTCTTCTGAACTCTGCATTCCGTGACCAGCAGGCTACTTGACATCTCCGATTGAATATTAAATAAATATATCCAACTCAACATTGTCAAAACAAACTCATCGTCTTCCTCTGAAAACCAGTTCTGTACACAGTCTTCCCTGTATCAGTTGATTTCAAGTCATTCCTTCTATGAGCTTGAACAAAAACCCTGCCATCATCTTTAACTTCTTTCACACTCCACACCTAATCCATCTATATATTCAATTGGCTCTACCTCAACATATGTCTAAATCACTACTTTTACCACCTTCACTACGAATAACTTTGTTTGAGTCTCACCTGGACTTTTATTTTATACTTTAAGTTCTGGGGTACATGTGCAGAACATGCAGGTTTGTTATATAGGCATACATGTGCCATGGTGGTTTGCTGCATCCATCACCCGTCATCTACATTGGGTATTTCTCCTAATGCTATCCCTCCCCTATCCTCCACCCTCTGCTATACCTCCCCTCGCCCCCTACCCACTGACAGGACCCAGTGTGTGATGCTCCCCTCCATGTGTCCATGTGTTCTCATTATTCAACATCCACTGATGAGTGAGAACATGCGGTGTTTGGTTTTCTGTTCTTGTATCAGTTTGCTAAGAATGATGGTTTCCAGCTTTATCCATGTCCCTGCAAAGGACATGAACTCATCGTTTTTATGGCTATATAGTATTCCATCACCTGGACTTTTGAAGTAGCTTTCTAAAAAGTCTATTTGGACCCCTTTATTCTCTTTTCAACACAGCAACCAAAATGATTCTTTTAAAACCTAAGCCAGGTTATTTAACTCTGTTTATGAAATGCTATAATAACTACAATTTTAATTACAGTAAAAGCTAAAATCTTTACAATGGCTTACATAGCCCTATATTATCGGGCACCCCATTATTTTTTCTATTTTTTTTTAACTACTATTGCTCTTACTCACTCTGTTCCAGAAATACTGACTACATTTTTCTAGGAACCCTTCAACCGAAGACTTTATCCGGACTAGACTTCATTCTGACTGTTTTCTCTCCTGAGACCTTTCCCCACATATCTGTGTGGTCAAAAGCATTACTTTTTCAAGTTTTTGCTAAAATGCTACTATGGTAGTTTGAATTGTTGGTCACAATTTTTTACTTTTAGGTAACAATAATATATTTTCATACTCTTGCCTTGATTTCATGATGGTTGGATTATGCTTCCCTGCTCTTTAATGTAGGATTTGATGATTTTATTTGTTTAAGCTGGGATTTTAACAAACATGACCCAAGCCAAGGCTTGAAATGGTCTTGTGTTATTAGGATTGTCCTCTTGTGTTCTTGCCCTTCAATGTGAGCACAGTATGTCTCTAGTAGCCACTAGCTGAAAGGCAGTAAGGTACATATGGAGTGGATCTGGATCTGTCCTATAGCTTGAAATCAGGCCAAGCACAGCTGAATCTCTGCCAAGTCTGCACAAGTAGAAAAATAAATGCTTGTAATTGTATGCCTCTGGGTTTTTGGTGATGTATTATATAACAATAGATCAGTGTAGAGTCACTTTTTCAAGGAGCCCTACCTTGACCATTGAATTTTAGATGATAATAGATATCCCTTTGCCACTTTCCCAAAAATTCCAGTCCCCCTTAGCCTACTCTTTTTCTTCTATAGCCTTATCATCCTCTAACATACCACACTATGCTTGAATAAAAGCTCCATAAGAACTGGGATCTTTGCTTAGTTTCCTAATATATCTCAGGCACCTAAAACAGTGCCTGGCACATAATGATACTCAGTAAGTACTAGTTGAGTGATCAGACTTCAAATGTGATATTTTCATACTCTTGCCATGATCTCACGGTGGTTGAATTATGCTTCACTGGTCTTTAATTTAGGACTCAGGATTCTGTGGGAAACATGGCACATCAACCATCATAATATGCTTCTTTATGATACTCTTTAGAGACAATGGCACATCACTCATCATACCTTCAGATGCAATAAAATTCAATTTCAAAATCTCTGTTCAATTTTACCGAATACTTTGTGAATACAACAGGAAGATTTTATTTTTCTTTCCCTACACAAATTGTATATATCCCACTATTTCTGCTGCAATTATGCCCTCTTATTTTTTACTTGCCCCACTGGCAAAATAAATAGCATTTGGGCAGTTGAATAGTCACTAACCATTTTCTGTTTTCCTAATATGTCCTTTGTGCATCTTACCATTTTTTTCCAGATTCAAGAAGAATGTACAAGGTAGCCTTTTAACAAAATAGATTTTTATTATTAAGTGATATCACTGATATTATTTAGTTTTTGAATCTAAGATTTTTCATATTGGTATGTTATTTTCAACCAGATAAAATGAGTTCCTTGAGAACAGAGATTGTACATTTTCAGTGTTCAGTCTCCAGCACACTGCTTGACCGACAAACAGTCATTAAATGTAGTAAATAAATTAGTGAATAACAATAAGAAATTTGATTATTTACTCACAAGCAAGGATGACCAAAATGGGTATCCTGTTAGTAGTGCAAGAGGAACATATGTGGCTCCAAATGCAACAATTTGTGTGAATAACAAATATATCCAGAGCAGTCCCAGGCAGTGAAGAAGTATGCCAGTCATTATTTGCATGGCCTGGAAGAAAATAACACTATCATTAATTACTATTTTAGTGCAACCTTTGAAAGGAATATACATCAAGAAAAAGCCAAGGTGAAGATGGAAGGTGATGACCTAACAGAATTTTAAATTTCTTAACATTCAACTCAGATAAGGAGAATTTATTATTATTTCAGAGCAGTTTGTAGATATGATGACTATGTAAATATCTAACATTGTGCTAGGAGTCTGTTTCTCTGATTCGTTCACGAGATTATATAGCATTAGTCCTGGAGTCCAGAAGAATTGATCTCTTTTGAGAGTCATCAGTCCCTGTGTGTCAACAATCCTTGACCTGTATGGTCAAGAATTATTGACCTAGGTCAACAAACTTATGTTCTACAGGCAACTAGACTTGGTATTTCTGATCTTACCTAGATTTCTCTTATCTTACCAAACCTGCTTTTCGGACTTTTGTTCCTTTTGTTCTTCCCACCTCCATAGCATCTATAACTGATTTGTATCATAGTCCTGGGTCCTTTACAAATAAGAATAAAAGGATAGTGAACGTTTGGGATCTTGGTTTTCTGTCACTTTTCAAAGGGGCTATCACCTGATGTGGAGGTCTCGGATAATTTGTACCCACTGAAGTTATAGGCCAGCTATGACAGTTTCTCAGACATAGGAGGAGGACAATTCTAAGTTGTATGAAGAGCCCTCTAATATATCACTGTAAGGCCTTTCAGTTAGTTTTCAGATAGATATTTCTCAGGGGTGCTTTTTTCTGCCACAGCTGAATGAGCCACCATTCTGACCCTCCCTCCCTACACCTCCAGGTAAGCACAGGGGTTAAGTTTCAAAAAGCTGAAGGAGCAGAACTGGGGTTCCTAACTTAGCATCTTTTGCCTTACTGCAACCATATTTTCACAATGCCTGGGGATTCTTGACATATTTTTCTCGCAGATTTTCTTAAAACACTGGACACCTCTACTTGAAGTTTGAAATGAGCTTCTGTTTTGGTGTGTGATTCTGGGAAGAACCAAGAAGTGGCTAATTAATGAAAATACTATTCTCATTTACAGATTAACTCCTACGCAACACAGAACTACACATTTAGAGCTATTTTAGGCAGGCCGTGGCAGGAAGCAAAGGGAAATTGGAATGGATAGGACTTTTTCCACTGACTGACACGCTGTGCACATTTCATCTCCTTGCTTGGCGTGGGACATGATGACTTTCTCTGAAGTCTGAGTTTAGTGAAGGATGAGGAATTTAAAAAAAAAACACTTTATTTTTAAGTAATTATAAATTCATATGAATTTTCAAAGCAAGTATGGACAAGTCCTTTCGTCCTGAATCCAGATTCTCAGAATGGTTACATCTTACATAACTGTATGACAATATCAAAATTAGGAATCAACTTGGTATGGTGTGTGTGTACAGTTGTGTGTCATTTTGGCACCTAACCATATTTGCATAATCACAACTATAATCAAGATACAGAACTATTATGTCACCATAAAGATAACCCTCATGCTCTATATTTACAGATATTCTTTTAAATATTTCGAGGCCCAAAATACAGGTTTTTTTTGGTTAATATTCCATGGGCATTTTTTAAGTTTCCTGGGTTTTCTTTTGATTTTATATATCTCAAACTGGGTGCCCAGGTGAGATATACTTACTAATGTTTTGAAGCCTGCAATTTCAAAACATAAAATAAAAAAACCTAGGAATAAATGTGTATTCTTAAGAGCAAAGGCAGAGAATCAGCCTAAATGCTCATCAACAGTAGACTAGGCAAAGAAAATGTGGTACATATACACTATGGAATGCTATGTAGCCATAAAAATGAATGAAATCATGTCTTTTGCAGCATCATGAATAGAGTTGGAGGCCATTATCCTAAGTGAACTAACACATGAAAGAATACTAAATACTACATGTTCTCACTTATAAGTGGGAGCTAAATGTCCAGCACACATGAACACAAGAAGGGAACAACAAATGTCAGGACCTACTTGATGGTAGAAGTTTGGAACAGGGTGAGAATCGAAAAACTACCCATTAGGTACTATGCTTATTACCTGGGTGATTAAATAATCTTTATAACAAACCTTCAAAACACAAAATTTACTATATAAGAAACCCACACATATACCCCTGAACCTAAAAGTAAAAAAAAAGAAAACAGAGTATATATTCTGATGTTAGATATTTTATAAACATTAATTATATCTTACTGGTATTGTGTTCTTGTATATACTTGTTTTTCTTGTTTATATCAATCAAATTTTTATTTTTAAAATTTATTTTATTTTATTCTTTATTGGTATAATGTTTATACATGTTTGTGGGGTACATGTAATATTTTGCTACATTTATAAAATGTGTAATGGTCAAGTCAGGGCATTTAGAATATTTCTATGTGTTGAAAATGTCTCAAATCCCTCTCTTCTAGATATTTTGAATTGCTTTGATTATTTGGAAACTTTTTTGGTTTCATACAAATTTTACAATTCTTTTTTCTATTTCTATGAAAAATGATGTTGGTATTTGGATTTGGAATACATTGAAATTTTAGATTTCTTTGGTTAGCGTGGTCATTTTTCCAATCCATGAGCATGGGATGTCTTTCTGTTTGTTTGTGTCCTCTTCAATTTCTTTTATCAGTCTTCTGTAGTTTTACTTATAGTTTTCCTTTCACCTTCTTGGTTAAATTTATTCCTAGGTATTTTATTTTATGTTTTGAAATTGCAGGCATCAAAACATTAGTAGGCGTATCTCACCTGGGCACCCAGTTTGAGATATATGAAATAAAAAGAAAAGCCAAGAAACTCACTACCATATCATTCCTTAGGTTCAAAGGTCCCTAAATTTTATTCTTCTTTATCTGTACTTTTCAGGATCTTCTTGTATTTATCCAAAGTCTTGGATATAAAATTAGTGGTAGGAACAGGGAGAAATGTATTTACTCCATCTTGTCTACAACTGGCAGCTGGAATGTCATAATGCATGAACTAAAATCAGAGCTCTGTGTCTTCTTAAATAACAGTAGATCTCATTAGAAAGACAATAACATGGTTAATAACACATTTTTTATTCTCAAATACATTTCAACTAATTATTTCCCAATACCAAGACCAGATAAGTGGGTAAGGGGGTAGGAATCCACATTTTTAACATCATAACCTTGAAAATGAGGAGAGAAAATATTGGGTTCATTGCTTGTTTTGTGTAAGGATCTTCATATAATTCTGGCAGAGGATAAGGCAGATCTTAAATAAGTGGAAGTAATGATAGACTTGTGATGTTGGGGATTATCCTGAACCAAATTTTAATCCTGCTGGTTAAATCCTAATCTGGTTCTATCATCCAACAATATAGGTGGATAATGCAAAATCATCCAGCAATGTGGGTGAATAACTGCTATATTTGATGAAGTTGACTGAGAAAAGGGTTGTGTGTTTCGGGGGTAATCTTGAAAACATAGTGCTATTGTGACCATTGTCCATAAAGCTGTGTGATCTGCAGCTTCTCCTGAATGTAGTTTCCACAATCTGCTCATCCAATTTAGAACCATGTCATCAGCTTAACTTGAAATAATTTATAGATGCCAAAAAGATATTTCTTTGCCCATTTCCAGAGTCAGGGTTTTCCGAGAGCATGAGTGGGTTTAGATGTTGGGTCATTTACATGTAGCTGATAAATTCATAATTTCTGCTTTGTTTAACATGAGCCTGATAAATAGCTTACATGTTCAGGCTGAATATGGAACATGCAGATGCTACATAACCATTTCAGGAAACTTGTATTAACATTCCTCCATTTGAGGAGTTCATAATATTTGTAGAGGTGGTTATAGTCTCTTCCCTTTTATATTTAGAAATTACAACACTATAATCATTTATTCACTCAAGTGGCATTTAGTTCTTACCCCCAACATTCTTGTTTCCTCTCTTATCCACAGACGATTTCGTGGCATTTTTCACTAAGATACAATAAAGGAATGAAGAATAAATGTGTTCCTTTTTCTGTAGGGAAATAGGAAAACAAATTTATGTTAATCATTTTTTTGGAGGTAAGAAACTTAAAACTTTAGAGGGAAATCCAACCTACAGCTGCTTATTTTTCACTACTTTGTGTCCCCTGAGAGGTTTTTCCATGAAACCACCAATATTACTATCTTGACAAATCCATTAGTTACCTCTCAAATTGTTTGTTCACTTACAAACCTTAAATTAGACTGTAGTAAATAGAATATGGTGACTGCCCCAATAACATCAATCACTCTGGAAATTACTCACATCCCCACATTTACGGGGTCAAAAAATTGGACTTTTGGTTGCCATGGTTTATTCTCTTACTCGTTGTTTTTCTTGAAATTAAAGTCTGGTTCAGGGGTACCTGACTGGAAGAACCCATGTCACATCCCTCCACCAGATGCAGGGGAGGCTGGAAAATGAAGTGATATGTTATATTTTGAAAAGGTGGGCTTCATAAGTTAGGAACCAATAAAAATACAGGGAGGGTGTTCAATAGATAAGAAAACTACAGCTCAGGCAGCTTTCATTAGAGTTGTATATAACCTTTGTTATTATCCCTAGCATCCATATTTAATATCCATGAGAATTATTCTTTTATCCTAGCTGATTGGGTCAAAGTTAAACATCTAAATCAAGGTGAGCTCATGATTTACTCTTTCCAAGATTGTTCAGGCTGGTCTCTTGTTGAGAACATGTAAAGATTTAGGAGCAGTGGTATTGTCATGCTCTTCTCATGAGAGTGAGAGGATAGAGAAGACACCCAGAGAAAAGCAGAGATGGAGGAACAGAACTTTCCAAGATTATGATGGCTTTCCATTTTCTAGTTCCAATTTCTTTTGGAAACCTGGCTGATTTCTGTCCCTCATACTATGTAAAACACCTGTTCATATATTATAACAAATATATCTTTTTTTTTTTTTGGGGACAGAGTCTCGCTCTCGCTACCCAGGCTGGAGTGCAATGGCATGATCTCGGCTCACGGCAACCTCTGCCTCCTGGGTTCAAGCAATTCTCCTGCCTTAGCCTCCCAAGTAGCTGGGACTACAGGTGTGAGCCACCATGCCCAGATAATTTTTGTATTTTGAGTAGAGATGGGGTTTCACCACGTTGACCAGGATGGTCTCGATCTCTTGATCTCATGATTCACCCACCTCTGCCTCCCAAAGTGCTTGGATTACAGGTGTGAGCTACCTCGCCCAGCCAACAAATATATCTTAATTTTGCTAAAACTAGTACAAGATAGCTTCTGTTTCTTGCAACCGATTTTTAAAAATTGCTTTATCGGCTCCGTGTGGTGGCTCAGGCCTGTAATCCCAGCACTTTGGGAGGCCGAGGCGGGTGGATCACGAGGTCAAGAGATTGAGACCATCCTGGCCAACGTGGTGAAACCCCGTCTCTACCAAAAATACAAAAATTAGCCAGGCGCAGTGGTACGTGCCTGTAGTCCCAGCTACTCAGAAGGCTGAGGGAGGAAAATCGCTTGAACCCGGGAGGCAGAAGTTGCCGTGAGCCAAGATCGTGCCACTGCACTCCAGCCTGGGCCACAGAGTAAGACTCTGTCTCAAAAAAAAAAAAAAAAAAAAAAGGAAAAATCTCTTTGTCTTATAACTTTTCTCACATGGTTTTGGCAGTCTCCCCAATCTCCAAGGGGAGATTGTCAAAGTCTAAGCTCTTGTCTTTACATTTTTCATTTATAAACTTTTCCTTTGACTTATATAAACCATGAACTCTTAAGGTTTAAATTGCCTTTGAGATGGCCCCTTGAGCTTGAAATGGAAAGATACAGTGAAAAGTGTCAAACTTGAGTGCAAATGTTACCAGCCTTGAGTTCAAATCTTACCTTATGTGACCTTGTTCACATCATGTACTCTTTCCAAGTCTGTTTCCTCAGCGCCAAAAAAACCCCCGGGGGCACTGTATTGGAAAGCAAGCAAGAGAAACAGGTACAAAATTGAAACTCGAGCAAGAGGAACTTACGGTCCACACCGGATGGTGCCCTGCAGTGACTCGATCACAAGGCCAGAGGGGCGTGATCCTGCAGTTGGTGCCCTTAGTTCCGGGTCTTCTGGCTTCAGAGTTCCCGAGGCAGCCCTTGCCCGGTGGGCGGTGGGCGATGCTTCCTTGGTGGTGACACGAGGTTCCAACGCGGTTATGGTCACGAGCGGCTGCCAGGGGACTGCGCGTGGACACCTGCGCGGACGCAGGCGCTCTGGGGGCCTGGAAACTCTTCAGAGCCTGCTGGCTCTCAGGACAGGAGTGAGAGTGGAGGCGTGGCATGGGATCTGACACACACGAACCCTTTCCTGCCCATGTTAGCATCATACTCGCTGCGCCTGACTCCAACCTCAGGCCGATTCTCTGGCTGCCTCTGCAGAGACTTCGTTATCAAGCAAATGCCCTCTTTATCACTTTTCTTATAGGTTAGTATTGGCAAGTCTTTTTACCTTTAATCCCCACAAAGTCTAGAGGGAAGGGTACTAATCAGCAAGCCTGGGCTCTGGTCTTTAACTCCCCCTTTTATTTGATAGTTGCGTGTTTGAGCAAAATATTGATCTTCCCTGTTCTTTACGTTGTTTTTCTGTACAATTAAGGTGAGCGTTTTGGGGTACTATAAATTATAAAATATAGAGGCCACAGATTTCAGTGTGCCCTTAATCCTGTGCCTGGTGATGACTTGCCAAATCCCAGACAAAAAAACCAACCAACAACAGCAACCAAAACCCAAAAACCAAAACTGAAGTGCACAGTCACTGCAGACTTTTTCAGCTTCCTATGAAAACTCTTTAGAGATAATAGTTTATGCCCAGTGAGGCTCTGTGTTTAATTCAAATTGCTAAATATAGATAAAATAGCTTTCCATAGCCTGAAAATAAAATGCATGAGATAATATATATAATTATTATGTACATGTATTTTATATATCAGGAAGTTTATAAAAGAGAAAAAGCACCCATAATAACATGATGATTTTATGAATTATTAATATCCTTGTCAGTTGATATTATTTATAGACTTTATATATATTATATGCAATTTAAACTTAAAAATATGTCACAAAGTGCTTGGTGTATCAGAACTAAAAATACTTTTCAGCAGAGTGAGCTGTTGGCTGTTTCTCTGTGTAAGTGAATACTGAATGTTGTTTTGGAGTGCATCTTTTTGAATTCTTTCCTGACCACATATGCAGCTATACAAATTTAAGATTAGCACCTAAAGTAAAAAAGGGAAGAAATCTTTGTGGAGGGATTGGAGGCTTGTCTAATTGCTCTAGCTAGAACTTCCAGTACAATGTCAAATAGCAGAGGTGGAAGACGGCATCCTTGTTTTGTTCCTGATCTGAGAGATAAATCTTTCATTCTTTTACCATAGATAATCATGTTATCTGTATTTGTTCATAAATACCTTTTATAGTGTTCAAAAATTTTTCCTCTATTCCTAGTTTTCTGAGTTTTTATCATGCAAGATGTTGAATTTTGCCATATGAACTTCCTGCAACAATTGAGATAATCATATTGCTTTTTCCCCTTTGTTTTATTAATGTGATAAATTACATTGATTGATTTTCTTATGTGGAACCACCCTTGCAT
>NW_016107568.1:222838-234398 GCF_001604975.1 Cebus imitator
TTTTTTGTAAATAGCTGTTAGGTTTGACTTGCTAATATTTTGTTGATTGCATTATCTTCAAAAATTAGGTCTATAATCTACCTGGAACTGACTTATTTTATGAATTTATTGAAAGTTATAAGTAAATTTTATTCCAGTGTAAGACAATTTATTGAAAACTATATTTTATATGGTTCTGAACTCTTCTTGTTATAAATCATTTAAAAAATGTGTGCGTCTATTTTTGAACTCTCTATTCTGTTTTGTTGGCATATTTTACACATGCACTGTCTTGATAACTGGGACCGTTATTAAAAATAACTCTTAATTACTATGACTGATGACAGGCTCTGTAAGTGGTTTCTCCAGTTCTGCAGTCTCCGTGTAGTTATACTTCTTATGTGGCAGCTCAGGGCTCCCCCAAAGAGAAAGTGTCTCAAGAAACAGTAGCTTTAGAATAAGTCTTGATATTTAGTAGCATGAGTTCTCCAACTTTATTCTTCTTCAGCATAAACTTGAACATTCTTGTATCACTTAATTTCAACATAAATTTAGAATCAGCTATTTTTTTTTTTTAAAAAAAAACATTTTAAGTTCATGTGCAGGTTTGTTATTTAGGTAAACTTGTGTCTTGGGGGTTTGTTGTACAGATTATTTCATCATGCAGATATTAAACCTGATACTCATTATTTTTTCCTGATCCTCTCTCTACTCCTACCCTTCACCCTTGGATAGGCCCCAGTGTCTGTTGTTACCCTCTATGTGTCCATGTATTCTCTCAGCTGGTTAACTTTAGTGATATTCACTTGATGGATAGGTTGGTCTGAAGGGTCTGAGAGGACTTCACTCATGCCTGATATACTGGCAAGTAAGGCTGGCTAAGCTGATACTCTGATGAAAGCCCCTGCAGGTGGCTTCTCCAGCAGGGAAGTCTCAGTGTAGCTGGACTTCTTATATAGCAGCTCAGGGCTCCCAGAAAGAGTGCTCTAAGATATAGAGAATGGAGGCTGTTGTCCTTTTAAATCCTGGGCCCAGAAAGTCAGTGTCATTTCTCCTATATTCTATTTGTCAAAATGTTCAAAGTCCACTTAGATTCAAGAGAAAGGGACATAGACTTGACTTTTTCTATAGTCAAGGAGTGTCAGAGAGTTTATGATCACCTCTAATTTATCACAGGAAGAATTTAAATCTTTAAAATTTGAGCAGTCTAATTATTAACATGACTTGTCCTAAATACAGGCAAGTGCAAAAATTTTATGATGAAAATGCCTATATTAGGTCTTTGAATTCTTTCAATATTATATATACATAAATACAAACACACTTTGGAGATATTGTGGGTTTAGTTCTAGGTCGCCACAGTAAAGCAAATATTGCAATAATGTGAATCACCCTGTGATTCACATTATTCACCCTGTGGGCGTAATGGCAATAGCTTACACCTGTAACCCCAGCACTTTTGGAGGCCAAGGTGGGCAGGTCACCTGAGGTCAGGAGTTTGAGACCAGCCTGGCCAATATGGTGAAACCCGTCTCTACTAAAAATAGAAAAAAACTAGCTGGGGGTGGAGGTGTGCTCCTATAGTCTCAGCTACTAGGGAGGCTGAGGCAGGAGAATTGCTTGAACCAGGAGGTGGATGTTGCAATAACCTAAGATTGTGCCACCTTACTCCAGCCTGGGTGACAGAGTGAGATTCCATCTCAGAAAAAAATTTATTAGACAATTAAACTGTAGCCTATTAAGTATACAACAGCATTGTATATAAAACTGGACATATCTTAATTAAAATTTTACTTTATTGCTAAATAAAGTAATTTTATTTTATTTTTATTCTAATTTTACTGTATTCCTAAAAATGCTAATGATCGTTTGAGACACCAATGAGTCACAATCTTTTGTTGGTAGAGGGTCTTGCCTTGATGTTGATGGCTGCTGACTTATCAGGGAGGTGGTCTCTAAAGGTTGGGATGGCTGTGGCAATTTCTTAAAATAAGACAATGAAGTTTGTCATGTTTATTGACTCTTCCTTTCATAAAAGATTTCTTTGTAGCGTGTGATGCTGTTTGATGGCACTTTACTCACAGTTAAAATTGTTTCAAAATTGAAGGCAGTCCTCTTCAACTGCCACTGCTTTATCGACTATGTGTAGTATTCTAAATCTTTTGTTGTCATTTCAACAGTATTCATAGAATCTGCACCAGGAGTAGTTTTCATCTCAAGAAACCACAAACTCAAGGAGTTACTTCTCATGAATGATCAAAGAAAGCGGTTTCTTTGCAGCAATTCTGTCACATTCAGGCTCCACTTCTAGTTTGCTTGTTATCTCCATCACATCTATAGTTGCTTTCCTATACTGAAGTCTTAAACCTCTCTCAAAGTCATCCATGAGGATTGCTGTCCATTTCTTTTAAATATCTCTTAATGTTGATATTTTGACCTCTTCCCATGGATCACAAATGTTCTTAATGGCATCTACAATGGTGAATTCTTTCCAGAAGGTTTTCCTGGATTCACTTTGCCCAGGTCCATAAGAAGAATCACTATGATAACTGTAGTCCTAAAAAATGTATGTCTTAAATAATAAAACTTGAAAGTCAAAATTCCTCTTTGATCCATTGGCTGAAGAATAGATATTGTGTTAAAAGGCATGAAAGAACTATCAATATCCTTGTATATCTCTATTAGAACTCTAGGGTGAGTAGGTATATTGTCAATGAGCAATAATATTTTTAAAGGATGTTTTTTGGTATGCTAGATTTCAACACTGAGCTCAAAATATTTAGTAAATATGCTGTAAACAGATGTGCTGTTATCCAGGTGTCATTCATATGCTGTTCCATTTATAGGGCACAGGCAGAGTAGATTTAGCATTATTGTTAAAGGCTTAGGATTTTTGCAATGGTAAATGAGTATTCAAGAGCACTCAATTAAAAGTGGATGTCCAAGTTATAGGTATATTTAAAAAGGGCTTTATGTTTTTCTTTTCTTGGATCTTGTTTTGCTGTTAAAAGGTTTTGTTCTCAGTTGTCTTAATTCTTTTTCTCCATTTTGTCTTGCCACTCGATACACACATGAGAGGCTCTAAGGTAACTCCTGGGGTTATTGGTCTTGGGAAAAACAGCGAGGTGCTACTGACCGTATTTCGGGAAGAATTCAGTTTTTGTCATGGAACCTCAGGAATTAAAAGTGGATGGATCTCTCATATCAAAATCTGTTTTTCCCCCCCAGTCATGCCTGTTTATTAGACCCTGGCAGCTGCATGTTTTCCTAACCCTGTCTCTTAAAGGGCTCCACCCAGAGACCAATAATCCAATTAGGATATTGGCAAATGAAAAATCTTATGGCTGCTGGCTTTTCTTCTGCCTGTCTGTGTAGTTATATGTGTATTGTGTGTGTGATGTCTATTAAAAAAAGTGCACATTGTTCCCTGCAATGTGTCCATATGTTCTCATTGTTCAGCTCCCACTTACCGGTGACAACACGTGGTGTTTGGTTTTCTGTTTCTGTGTTAGTTCACTCAGGTTAATGACTTCCAACACCATCCATGTCCCTGCAAAGGACGTGATCTCCTTCCTTTTTATGGTTGCATAGTATTCGATGGTGTCTATTTCCCACATTTTCTTTATCAAGTCTATCGCTGATGGGTATTTTGATTGATTGCATGTCTTTGCTATTGTGAATAGTGCTGCAGTGAACATACATGTGCATGTATCTTTATAACAGAATGATTTCTATTCCTTTGGATATATAGCCAGTAAAGGGATCTAGCAACAGTACAGCAAAAGATTATCCACCATGATCAAATTGGCTTCATCCCTGGAATGCAAATTTGGTTCAAAATATGCAAATCAATAAATGTAATTCATCACATAAATAGACCTAAAGACAAGAACCACATGATTATCTCAATAGATGCAGAAAAGACCTTTGATAAAATTCAACATTTCTTCAGTTTAAAAACTCTCAATAAACCAGGTATTGAAGGAACATACCTCAAAATAATAAGAACCATATATGACAGACTCACTGCTAATATCATACGGAATGGGCAAAAGCTGGAAGCATTCCCTTTGGAAACCAGTACAAGACAAGAATGACCTCTCTCCACTCCTGTTCAATATGGTATTGGAAGTTCTGGCTAGGGCGATTAGGCAAGAGAAAGAAAGAGTGTTCAGATAGGAAGGGAGGAAGTCAAATTTATTTACAGATGGCATGATCCTGTATCTGGAAAACTCCATTGTCTCAGCCCAAAAGCTTCTTAAGCTGATAAGCAATTTCAGCAAAGTCTCAGGATACAAAATCAGCATGAAAAATTACTAGCATTCCTACACACCAACAATAGACAAGCAGAGAGTCAAGTCATAAATGAACTCCTATTCACAATTGCTACAAGGAGAATAAAATATCTAGAGATACAGAGAACAAGGGAAGTGAAGAATGTCTTAAAGGAGAGCTACAAACTACTGCTCAAGGAAATTAGAGAGGACACAAACTAATGAAAAGACATCACATGCTTATGGATAGGATGAATCAATACTGTGAAAATGGCCATAATACCCAAAGTAATTTATAGATTCAGTGCTATTTCAGTTAAATTACCATTAACATTCCTCACACAAATAGAAAAAAAACTATTTTAAAATTTATATGGAACCCAAAAAGAGCCTGTATAGCCAAGTCAATCCTGAACAAAAAGAACGCATCATGCTACCTGACTTCAAACTGTACTACAAGGCTACAGTAACCAAAACAGCATGATGCTGGTACAAAAACAGACACATAGACCAATGGAACAGAATAGAGAACTTCAGAAATAAGACTACACCCCTACAACCACCTGATCTTCAACAAATATAACAAAAACAAGCAATGGAGAAAAGATTCCCTGTTTAATAAATGGAGCTAGAAGAACTGCTCAGCCACATGCAGAAAATTGAAACTGGACCCCTTCTTTACACGTTATACATAAATTAACTCAAGATGGATTAAAGACTTAAATGTAAAATCCAAAGCTGTAAAGACCCTAAAAGAGATTCTAGGTAATACCATTCAGGACATAGGCAAGTACAAAAATTTTATGATGAAAATGCCAAAAGCAATTGCAACAAAAGCCAAAATTGACAAAAGAGACCTAATTGAACTAAAGTGCTTCTGCACAGCAAAATAAACTATCATCAGAGTGAACAGACAACTATGGAATGGGAGAAAATTTTTGCAGTCTAACAATCTGACAAGGGTCTAATATCTAGAGTCTACCATGAACTTAAATTTATAGGAAAAAAACCAGACAATCCCATTAAAAACTGGACAAAGGACATGAACAGACAATTCTAAAAAAAAAAAAGACCTTAATGTGGCCAACAAACATATGAAATCTCAACTTCACTGATCATTAGAGAAATGCAAGCCAAATGACAAGGAGTTAGCATCTCATGCCACTCAGAATGGCTATTTTGATCCAACAATCCCATTACTGGGTCTATTGCATTTTTCACTTCATTTAGTGTTGTTTTTTTTTTTCAGCTCCAAAAATAATTGTTGTTTTAAAATAATTTTAATCTCCCTGTTAAGTGTATCCATTTGGTCATTTATTATTTTCTTTATTTCATTGAATTGTTTATCTGTATTTTCTTGAAATTTGCTAAGCTTTTAAAGCAATTATTTTAAATGGTCTGTGAGGCAGTTTGTATATCTTTATTTTTGGGGGGTCAGCTACTGGGAGACTAATTGTGTTACTTTGGTAGTATATCTCCTTAGTTCTTTATGTTCCTTACTGCCTTATGTTGATTTCTGTGCATTTGTGGAGCAGTCACCTATAGCAGTCTAGTCTATACTAGACTTTACAGACTAGTTTTTATGTATAAGCACCTTTTCCTGTGGGTAACAAGGAGGTGTAAGAGTGTTTGCTGGGTGGGATGCAGCAGCAGTTCTGGCATCACTGAGCTGTGCAGTCTCTTTGCAGCTCTGTCATCTGAGTTTGCTCTTGACAGAGATTACGTGGATCCTCAGCATGCAACAGTGTGGATGTTTGTACAGTAGTGTGAGTTGTTGGGGTTTATGGTAGGAGTAGCTGCTAAGGTCTTCTTGATCCTGATGTAGGGATGGAATTTCTCTTGACACTGGATCTTGCTTGCAAGTCCAAGTAGCATTGGCGCTGATGTCCGCTGAGTGGTGCCTGTGGCGTGGCCATAGAGATGAAGCCTGAAGCACTGGTACTTGTGGAGGGTCGATGAATGCTGGATCTGAGGTGGTACTGGCATTGGTGGCTTGGGCACTGGCACCCTTGCTGCCATGTTGGTAACAGTATGCAATGCACAGGTGCTTGTGAAGGAAGTGTAAAGCTGAACAGAGACATGTGCAGAGATACAGGGTTCAAGTACACAGTTCTCTATGGTGGCTGCTTCCTGGAATATGGTCACCCTTGAAGGGACCTTGGCTTCAGGGTCTGGAATGTGAACTAGATTGCTATGGCAATGGCTTTGGTGTCTGATATGTGGGCATGTACAGTGCAGCCCTAGACCCCCAAGTCCGGAGTGTGGGCACTTGCAGGGTGGCTGCTACTCAAGGGTTGGGGGTTGGGAAGGGTAGTGGTTGCATTCATTTATGGGCTCAGCAGAGGCTGCTTTTGGAGGGGAAAGTGGTGTACAGCTGCATCTTTGTCTCTGAGGTTCCTCTAAAGGAATGATTGTTGGTTGTCTCTGGGGTAAAAGATGCCACTGTTGTCAGTGGAGCAGGCCACTGGGGATGATGGTGGTTCCTGCACATGGCTGATACTAATAGTCTCTGCCTTTCATTTTTGTTCCTAGCCATCTCTAGTCATCACAGACATGCTGATCTCATCAGCAATCCTTTCTGTGTGAATATTCTCCAGTTTTTTTGCCCTATTATATTGCTGCAGATCTTTTGTTGGTCCCTTGAGCCTTCTCAGGGTGATTGTGGTTTGTGGATAGCCATCTACATGTTTTGTGTGTGTATGTGAGTTTGTGGTGGGGCGGATCAGTGCGGATGCAGGCTGGTATCTCCTACTCTGTCATCTTGATGACACTACTCAGTCATTTCTTGTTTTACTTAAATAGAATTTCAGACAGTGTGTATGAAAATTTGTAGTGATAACTTGATGCTCTGGATGATATGTTCCTCCTGAAGTGATTTATTTTTGTTTTTGGTAGAATGTTAGTTTTGCTGAAGCTCACTTTAATATGATGTGATTGAGCCGATTTGAGTCTGAGTATCATTCTATTAGAGGTATAGCCTATTTTTGTACAACTTTATTGCTAGGATATAGCCCTTTTGAGAAAGTTCTGGGTGTTTATTGTTACTCTTTACAATCTTTTGAGAGTAATGAAAGCTCTTTTCCACTTCTTAACCTCTAATTTGGTGTTTGTGATTCAGAAAATGCCTCTGGGCAAAAAGTTGTGCCAAAAGCCTCGGTTATCTCTTGGTTCCACTCTGGAAGCATGTCTCCCTAAATCCCAGATCTCCAGCCTTCAAACACATGATGTTTTAAAAAATTGACTTCCTTTTGTTGCTCTTTGTAGAAGGCTTTGGTTGCAGGAAGCTAGTCCTTAATTGCTGGAAATTGACACCTTTTTATATCCATATTTTAAAGTTAAAACATTTAAAAATAATATATCATAGTTGTACATATTTTTGAGGTACATGTGAACATTTTGATGCATGTATACAGTATGTAATAAAATCAGGGTAATTGGGATGTTCATATGTCAATAATTTATCTTTTATGTTAGGAACATTACATCTCTTCTATTTTGAAATACATAGTAAACTATTGTTTACTGTAACGTCACTGCTGTATTATCGAATACCAGAATTTATTCCTTCTAATTGTATTTTTTACCTATTAATACAACTCTCTTTATTTTTCCCTCCTCCCTTCTTTTTCCAGCCTCTGCTAACCACCATTCTACTCTCTCCATCAATTAGATAAGCTTTTTTAGCTCCCACATATGAGAACATGCAGTATTTGTTTTTCTGTGCTTGGCTTATTTCCCTTAACATAATGACCTCCAGTTCTATCTGTGTTGTTGCAAGTGATAAAATTTCACTCTTTTTTAATGGTTGAATAATATTCCATTTTGTATGCATACCATATTTTAAAATTCATTTATCCATTAATGGATGCTTAGGTTAATTTCCTATCTTCACTATTATGAAAAGCGCTGCAACAAAGGTGAGTGTATAGATATTTATTTCATACATTTCTTTTGGTTACATACCAAGCAGTGGGATTGCTGGATCATATGGTAATTCTATTTTTAGTTTTTTGAGGAACCTTCATAATGTTTTCCATAATGGCTGTATTATTTCACATTCTTTCCAATGAGGTACAGACATTCCCCTTTCTCTGCATTCACATTTGTTATTTTTTGTCTTTTTCTTAATAGCCATTCTAACTAGGGTGAGATGATACCTCATTGTGATTTTTTCATTTCCCTGATTATTAGTAATGTTGAACATTTAAAAAATATGCTTGTTGAGTATTTGTATGTCTTCTCTGGAGAAATGTCTATTTAGATCTTTTGACCATTTTTAAATTGGATTAGTTGGGTTTTCTGCTATTGAGTTGCTTAAGTTCCTTATATATTCTGGTTATTAATCCCCTGTGTGGATGAAGAGTTTTTGAATATTTTCTCCCATTGTGCAGGTTGGGATTGTTTCTTGTGCTGTGCAGAGGCTTTTTAGTTTGATGTAAACTTATTTGTCTATTTTTGCTTTATCTGTTGCTTTTGAAATCTTACCCCAAAAAACTTTGCCAGATCAAGGTCGGTCCTCTAGTGTTTTTCCAGTTTTCATCTACTAGTTTCAGAGTTTGGGTATTATATTTAAATAATTAATTTATTTTGAGTTGACTTTTTTTGTATATAGTGAAGGGGGTTCTAGTTTTATTCATCTGCAAATGGATATTCATTTTCCTGAGCATTATTTATTAAAGAGAATGTCTTCTTCCCATTGCATATTCTTGGCATCCTGGTTGAAAATGAGTTGGCTGTGTGTGGATTTATTTCTGAACTCATTATTTTGTTCCATTGATCTATGTATCCATTTTTATGCCAGTACAATGCTGTTTTAGTTACTATACTTTTGTAGTAGAACTTAAAACATGTAGTGTGATACCTCCAGCTTTGTCCTTTTTGTGCAGGATTACTTTAGCTATTCCGGGTATTTTGTAGTTTCATATTAATTTTTGTATTTTTTTTCTGTGTATGTGAAAAACGTCATTGGTATTTTGATAGGGATTACATTGAATCTGTAGATTTCTTTGGGTAGTATAAATATTTTAACAATATTAATACTTTCAATCCATGATTATGAGATATCTTTATATCTTTTGTGTTCTCTTACCTTTATTTTGTTGGTTTTATATTTTCTCTTGTAGAGATCTTTGACTTCTTTGGTTAAATTTATTTCTAGTTTTTTATTTGTAGCTGTTGTAAATGAGATTGATTTCTTAATTTATTTTTTTGATTGATTGCTGTTTGCATGTAGAAACTATTAATTTTTGTGTGTGTCTATTTTATATCCTGCAACTTTACTACATTCATTTATCAGTGCTGTGAATTTTTTTGTGGAGTATTTACATTTTTCTCAATGTAGGATCATGTTGTCTGGAAAAAAAGATAATTTGAATTCTTCCTTTCCAATTTTGGTGCCCTTCATTTCTTTCTCTTGCCTAATTGCTCTGGCTAGCAATTCCAGTACTATGTTGAATATAAGTGGTGACAGTGGGCGTCCTTGTCTTGTTACAGATCTTATTGGGAAGGCTTTCAGTTTTTTTTTTTGTTGTTGTTCAGTATGACATTAGCTGTGGGCTTGTCATATATAGAATTTATCATGTTCAGATATGTTCCTTCTATACCAATTTGTTGAGAGTTTTTATCATGAAGGGATGTTGAATTTTATTGAATGTTTTTTCAGCCTCTATTGAAATGATCATATAGTTTTTGTCCTTTATTCTATTGATATGATTTATCACATTTACTGATTTGCACATGTTGAACCATTCTTGCATCTCTAGGTTGAATTCCAATAGATCATGATAAATAATCTCTCTTAGTATGTTGTTCAGATTGCTAGTATTTTGTTGAGGATTTTTGCATCTATGTTCTTTAGGGATATTGGCCTGTAGTTTTTGTTGTGTTCTTGTTTGGTTTTAAAATCATAGTAATGCTAGCCTTATAAATTATTCCAGTAGTATTCTCTCCTCTTTAATTTTTTGAAATAGTTTGAGTGGAGTTGATATTAGTTCTTCTTCAAACATTTGGTAGAATTTAGCAGTGAATCTGTCAGATCCTGGGCTTTTCTTTGATTAAAGACTCTTTATAACTACTTTTATTTTTTACTCATTATTGGTATGTTCAGATTTTCTGTTTCTTCATAATTCGATCTTCGTAGGTTGTATGTGTCCAGAAATGTATCCATTTCTTCTAGGTTATCCAAGTTAATGTCACATAGTTGCTCATAATAGTTGCTAAAGATCCTTTGTATTTCCTTGGGGTTTCAGTTGTAATGTTTTCTTTTTCTTCTCCAATTTTTTTGATTTGGGACTTTTTTATTCTAACTAAATATTTGTCAATTTTGTGTTACATTTTCAGAATTCAACTTTTCATTTTGTTGATCTTTTGTATTGTTTTTTGGTCTCAATTTCACTTATTTCTGCTCTGATCTCTTAAAAATGTCTTTCCTTCTACTCATTTCAGGGTGATATACTCTTGCTTTCATAGTTCCTTGAGGTGCACTGTTAGGTTGCTTATTTGAAGTTTGTTTAATATAGCTATTTATTAGTATAAACTTCTTAGTACACTTTTTCTGTATTCCATAGATTTTGGTGTGTTTTTTCCATTTTCATTTGTTTCAAAAAAATTTAAAATTCCTTCTTAATTTCTTCCTTGGCCCATTGGTTGTTTGAGGGTATATTTTTCAATTATCATGTATTTGTACAGTTTCCCAGGTTCCTCTTGTTTTTGATTTCTAGTTTTACTCCATTGTGGTCAGAAAAGATACCTGATACAATTTTTACTTTTTTAAATTTGTTGACATTTATTTTGTGGCTAACATATGGTCTATCCCAGAGATTATTCCATTTGCTAATGAGAAGAATGTGTATTCTGAAGCAGTTCAAGGAATTGTTCTGTAAATGTCTGTTAGGTCCAATTCATGTATAGTTTAACTACAATATTTCTTTGTTGATTTTCTGCCTGGATAATCTGTCCACTTCTAAAAGTGTGTTGTTGAAGTCTCTTACTATTATTACATTTTAGTATATCTCTCATTTCAAAACTATTAATATTTGTTGATATATTTGGGTGCTCTGGTGTTGGGTGCATACATATTTACTATTGTCATCACCTTTTGTTGAAGTGACCCCTTTATCCTTTTTTTTTTCCCCGTTTATTTATTTTATTGTATTTTAGGTTTTGGGGTACATGTGAAGAACATGCAAAATTGTTGCATAGGAACACACATGGCAGTGTGATTTGCTGCCTTCCTCCCCATCACCTACATCTGGCATTTCTCCCCCTGCTATCCCCCCCCCCCCCCCCCCTTCCTCCCCATCACCTAC
>NW_016107568.1:239964-256217 GCF_001604975.1 Cebus imitator
GGGAATTTCCTAGTCTGTGGGCAATAAAAACGCGGCGTCCACTCACCCTCTGCGCTTTCAGTGGGAGCTGCAATCCTGAGCTGTTCCTAAAAGGCCATCTTGGATCCACAATCCGTGACCCCTTTATCCTTATACAATGGCCTTTTTGCCTTTTTGCATAATTTTTTGACTTAAAGTCTATTTTATATGATCTAAGCGTAGCTACTCCTGTTCATGTTTGGTTTCCATTTGCATGGGATATCTTTTTCCATCCCTTCATTTTCAATCTGTATGTGTCTTTATAAGTGAAGTGAATTTCTTGTATGCAGCATATAGTTGGGTTCTGTTTTTAATTCATTCAGCCCTTCTATGTTTATTAATTGGAGAATTTGATTTACTCAATAACAGTGTTATTATTGATAAATAAGGCCTTACTACTGTCATTTTGTTACTTGTTTTATAGTTGTGTAGCTTTTCTCTTCCTTCCTTACTGCTTTTCTTAGTGTGTAAGTGGTTTTCTCTGGTAGTATGTTTTAACTCATTGCTTTTTATTTTTAGCACGTCAATTATAGGTTTTTACTCTGTGGTTCACGGGATGCTTATGTGAGACATCTTATAGCTATAGCAAGTTGTTTAAAACTGACATCAATTGAACTGATTGCACACAAAGAAAAAATAAACCCAGTATACATTAACTCCCTTTTCCTCCCACATTTCGAATTTTTGAAGTCACATTTTTCTTTATAATAATATTTTTAATAATGTTTAATTCAAAAATATTTTTAATAGTTTAAAATATTCTTATTTTTAATAGTTTTGCCTTTTAGTCTTCTTACTAAAGATATAAATGGTTTAAACACTACAATTACAATATTGGTTTTACAATCATTTTAGCATGTTATTCTTTGGGTTTGAAGAACTTCCATTATCACTTCTTGTTGGACAGGTCTAGTAACAATATATTTCCTCAGCTTTTGTTTCTCTGTTAAAGCTTTTTCTTTCTCCTTTATTTCTGAAGGATAGCTTTGTTGGGTACAATGTTCTTGCTTGGCATTTTCTTTAGTACTCTGGCTGTGTTGTTCTACTCCCTCCTGGCCTGTAAAATTTCTGGTGAGAAGTCTGCTGCTGCCACGTGTATTGGATCTCTCTTACATTTTGTTTTTGTTACTTTTGCTGCTTTTCAAATCCTCTCTTTGTCTTTTACCTTTGAATGTTTGACTGGATTAGTTTGTCCCTGTCCTTTAGAGGGATTTCCAGGGACTCTAAGCTGACTTACTGTTGTTTTCCTAGAGCCTGTGACCATTGCAGCTATCTCAGCATTATAAGACACCCTAAACCCAGGCTTTTTGTGAACCTCATGAAGACTTCCAAGGTTGACACAGCTTTCTGGCCCAGATGGACTTGCGGAAGACTCAGGAAGGGTACTGTGGTTGTATGAAAATGCTGAATGACTGTCCCAGTGGCCCAAATAGGCACATCTCCTAGCAGGTCTCTGTACAGGTGGGCTCTGTCCCCAAGTGCAGCAAGAGTAGCTAGAGTTGAGACTGGGCCCTTTTGGGACCTGCTGTGAGAATGAGGCTAGTGGGCCCATGTAAGTTCGGATAAACATGTATCATCCAGCAGATTCCTCCACAAATGGGCTAGTTTCTTGACGGCAGCAGGAAGGGCCAGAGCTAAAATTGGCCCCCCTCAATACCTGCCGTGAAACAGAGGCTGGCATGTTGGTATAGCTGTCTGACTATAACAGGAGGGTTTTGAGCTAAAATCAGGCCCCCCACTTAGGATTTTTAGTGAGACACAGTATGAGGAGCCCATTCTCAGCATAGAGGGGTGCATGCCAGCCAGCAAGTTCCTGTACAGATAGGATAGTTCCTCAACTGCCATGAGAGGGGCCAGAGCTGAGATTGGGACCCCCTCATGATCTACTGTGGGATAAAGGTTATAAAGCCCAGTCTTGTTGGCTCAGAGGGCACATGTCTCCCAGGAGAACCCTGCAAAATGAGATACTTCCTTGACTGCAGAAGGAGGGAATGGAGCTGAGACTGGGCTTCCTTGAAATCTCCTGTAGGATGGAGGCTGGAGAGCTCCTCTTATTGGCCCAGACAGGAAGTCATTTCCCAGCAGATCTCAGCACAGATGGGATAGTTTCTCAACTGCAGTGAGAGGCACTGGAGCTGAGAGTGGATCCCCTTGCGATCTGCTATGGGATGGAGGTTGGCAAGCCCATCATAGAGGACCTCCAGGCTACAATAGTTGAGTGAATCTCCCTCTGGGGTCCTTGTGCGAGTAGCTCTGAGCTGGGACCTCAGCTAAGGAAGGCTAAAGCAGAGCCACAGTATACTTTTCAGGTTCACTGCCAAGATCAATGTCAGCAGGCAGACAAGTCTTTCCACCAAGTCACTGGCGTGCATGATTCCTTCTGGAACCCTTGATAGATGGTTTTGGTTGTAGGCTCAAAGTCATGTGAGGCTGTAAACAAGCCCCTTTGAGGACTAGTACATTAATGGGCTTGAATCTACAAGCAATCTTGGCAAATCAGCCACTTGGGTGTTGGTCTGCACTCTAAAAATGACTCTCCTGGATCTTGGGCTCCACTGGGATTTGACAAACTCCTACCTGAATCCCAAGGCTTCTGCAGAAAGACTTTTGACTTTGAATAGGTGCAGAATTGTCGTTGTTATGGGAGATATGAGTAGGATTTTTCTAGCCTGCCATCGTGGTGACATCATCTCTCAATGTTTTTAATTACCATCAAAATCAATCAATTTATAACTGATCTTTCCTCTGTCTCCATATATGTATTTCCAAACTGCTTAATTGACATCTCTACTTTGATGTTCTATAGTTATCTCAAAGTCAACTTATCCTAATAGAATTTATCATTTTACTCAATTCTGCCCTCTTTTTTTTTTTTTGGAGACAGAGTTTCACTCTCGTTGCCCAGGCTAGAGTGCAATGGTGCCATCTCGGCTCACTGCAACCTCTGTCTCAAAGCTAGGATTCAAGTGATTCTCCCACCTCAGCCTCTCAAGATTACAGGCATCCACTACCATACCCAGACCATGCCCAGCTGTATTTTTGTATTTTTAGTGGAGATGGAGTTTCACCATGTCATTATGTTTTAATATGTTTATTTTAGCTATGATCTCTCCCACATTTCTAATAAGCTAAACTCTTCTATTCAAAATTTCTTCCTTTCTGCTTGGTAAACTACTAATTCCCTGCTCAGGGGTCCTTCCTACAGCTTTATTCCTCTTATTTCACATCTGAAGGATTATTATTTCTTCTGTCTTATTTCTACTTTTTTTTTTTTTTTGAGACAGACCTTCACTCTGTTGCTCAGGCTGGAGTGCAATGGCATGATTTTGGCTCACCGCAACCTCTGACTCTTAGGTTCAAGCAATTTTCCTGCCTCAGCCTCCTGAGTAGCTGGGATTACAGGTGGATGCCACTATGTCCAGCTAATTTCCGAGGTTTCACCATGTTGTTCAGGCTGGTCTCAAACTCCTGACCTTGTGATCTGCCTACCTCTGCCTCCCAAAGTACCGAGATTACAGGCATGAGCCACTGCGCCCGGCTTATTTCTAGTTTTTTATACTCTGTTAATTTATGTGTCATACAGAGTCTTAACTTGCTAGCTGTTTGTTTCCTCCCTTAAAATAAAGTCTCCTAGCCATCAGGTACCTTATTAATTGTTGATACTCCAGAGTTTAATATACTATTCATTGGTATACAGTAGAAACTCTGAAAAAAATGAGCTAAGCGCTGATATTCTTAGGCTCAAGTAACTTTACTTTACATTGTTAGGTAACAAACAGTGCAACATCTTTCTGAGGTAGTGTTCTATATTAGAAGAGAGAGTGAATTGAATTCAGAACAGATTTCTAGAAAATTCTCCTGATTTGGAAAGGCAATCTGTTTGCTTTGAGAAGCAGTTGAACAGATGATCCAAACAATGATAAGAAAGAAGCCAGGGGAAAGAAAGATAGGAAAGACAGCAAATAAGTTCAGGGCAGAAAGTAACTTTAAGGAGAAAAGAAGTCAAAGCACAATGAAGAAAATAGGAATTAGAGGCCTTTTGATTCATACTTTGTTAAAGTAGAAGCTAGTTAATGTAGAAGAGCCAGATTGTAAAATGTGCTTTTTACTTGTATGGACATCAAGTATTTAAAGTTTTCCGGTAAATTATATAGCATCATGGCCCAAGTCTTTATAGCCTTCACTCTAGAGATAATAATGAATCTTTTTTACAGTCTCTTACAAAAGCTCTATTATGGGGAGCTGACAGCTATTCAGAATACCTAGATAACAAATTCATCCTATAATAATCTCATATATAAATAGGGAAAAGCTTTCCCCTTGCAGCCTAGAAAAACATGAGCAGAGAAATTTCTTGAATACTGAGGAGAAAAATTCGCCTTATTTGTATTTTATTTTGCACAAAGTCTATAGGCTTCATAACTGCTTTGGTATACAGAGATATCATTAGGACCCACATCAGGCATCAGCAACAGCAAAATTCTTACATTTCTAGAGTTTTCAAAAAGTGCTCTCAGCTTCCTGAGGAAGAGATGTAGCATCATCTTCATGTCTTTGAAACTGGAAAAAAATTAACCTCTTACAAATCATATGATGTTTCTTAATTTTATACAAGTAACAGATATTTTTTCTTAAAAAATACAGGCAATATTGTTATTTATAGAGTAAAATCTTAAAGTATTCAATTTCTGTCCCATACCTTTATTCTTTCCTCCCCTTTTTCCTTTCCTTTCCTTTCTCTTCCCCTCCCTCCCCTCCCCTCCCTCCCTCCCTCCCTCTTTCCTTTCCTTTTCTTTCCTTTCCTTTCCTTTCCCCTTTCCTTTCCTCCCTTCCCCTTCCCCTTTCCCTCCTTTCCCTTTCCCTTTCCCTTTCCTTTCCTTTCCTTTTTTCCAAGACACTGGAGTACAGTGGCATGATCTCAGCTCACTGCAACCGCCTCTCAGACTCAGGTTCAGACTCAAGCAATTCTCATGCCTCCGCCACCCGAGTAGTTGGGATTACAGGCCTGTGCTACCATGCCTTGATAATTTTTTTGTATTTTTAGTGGAGGTGGAGTTTCACTGTGTTGGCCAAGCTGGTCTTGAACTCCTGGCCTCAAGTGATCCCCAAAGTGTTGGGATTACGGATGTGAGCCACCATGCCCAGCCTTCAACCTACTTGTAACTTTTTGTATAACTCCAGACTTTTATAATAAAAATATCCACAGTCTTCTTGAGCATAAATCTTAATAGATGCCTGCACCCTATCCTCTCATGGCATTTCTCAACTACTACCTATTCCTTCCCTTCAAGGTAATGGTCATTTTGACTTTTAGATAAGGTCATCAATCCTGTCATTTTTTCCCTAGTTTCATCAACTAAGCTTGCATCCCCAAACACTATAGTTTAGCTTTAGTTTTGCCTGGTTTCAAACTTCATATGAATGGAATTTTTAAAAGTGAATTCTTTTGAGTTTTTATACTGTACATTTTATTCATAAGATCCATCTGTGTTGTTAAGTGCAAGTATAGTTCCTTCTAATTACCATGTCAAATTTAGCTAGAGTAATACACCTCAACTTAAGTTTATCTTAATGCATATGCTCAAACATTTCTGTAGGTTATATACCAAGGACTTAAATTACTGATCATAGGGTATACACATCTTAATATTTAGTAGGTAATGCCCAAAAGGTTTTAAAAGTTGTTGCAGTAACTTATATTTCAACTAGGAGTATGAGAGATATTTATTTTATCCATAATCTTTGGTATTAGTTGGCATTATCAGTATTTTGAAATTTAGTCATCCTAGTAGCTACTTTAAAATATCTCATTGTCATTTTAATTTATTTTAATGTTATTATTACAAGGAATACATTTATGTCTGACATTTTGTTATTTGTTTTATACAGGTCTCATGTGTTTTATTTTCCTTTTCTTTTCTTTGTCTTTCTTTCTTCCTTCTTTCTTTTTCTTTCTTTTTTTTGATTGGGTTTTGCTCTGTCACCTAGGCTGGGGTGCAGTGGCATGAACATGGCTCATTGCAGCCTTGACCTCCTGGGTTCTTCTCCCGCCTCAGCCTCCCAAGTAGCTGGGATCACAGGCATGTGCCACTATGCCTGGCTAATGTTTTTATTTTTATTTTTTTTGTAGAGACAAAGTCTCATCATGTTGCCCAGGCTGGTCTTGAATTCCTGGGCTCAAATGGTCCTCCTGACGTGGCCTCCCAAAATGCTGGGAATACTGGTGTTAGCCACCAAGACTGGCCTTTGTGTTCTTTCTTTTTCTTTTTCTTTTAAATTAAATATACTGTATTTATGTTAACTCCCTTGTCGATTTTTAAGGTATAATATTTTTTAGCTTTCTTAATCACTAAATAAGCACCTTAATTTATCACAATCTACTTCAAATGAATGCTAATTCAATTCCAATAAAATACAGCAACTTTATTCCCATATAACGAATTCTCTTTCCTTTTCTTTGTGCTGTTATTGTCATATATTCTATCTATACATATCATATAACTACTAACGTGGTGTTATAATTATTGCTTTTATAATCTTATCTGTTAAAATTTAAAAGAAAAAAGGAGAAGCTATCTATTGAAGAAAGGTTAGTATGATACATGGACAAAATCTAGCCCACTGCCTATTTTCTAAATAAAGTTTTGCGGGAACAAGCCATATCCATTCATTTATGTATTGTCTATGAATACTTTCAAGCTAAAAGGTGGAGCTGAGTAGTTGTGATAGATGGATTAATGTTACTAATAACACGACCTTAAATTAAGGTGATCATCTTGGATAACTTGGGTGAGCCCAGTGCAATTAATGCAACTGTCTTTTAAATCAGTAAAGAAAACACAAAAGACGAATTTACACTGATTTTCATAACCATCTACATAATTGCTTTTACTGGTACTTTTTTATTTATTCATGTGCATTTAAGTTTCATCTAATGTCACTTCCTTTCAGTCTAAAAAACTTCCTTTAGTGTTTCTCATAAGAAATTTCTGCTAGCAACACATTATCCATCTGTGAATGTCCCTATTTCACCTTTATTTTTGAGGGTTAGTTTTAAAGGATAAAGAATTCCTGCCTTACTGTTTTTACCCCCTGCACTTTAATATCCGACTCCACTACCTTCTAGCCTGCATTGTTTTGGATGAGAACCCAGCTGTTAATCTTACTGTGGTTCCCTAATATATGAAGTGTCATTTTTTTTTTTCTGCTGCTTTCAAGATTTTTTTTATCAGTTTGACATGGAGATGTCTAGGATTGGATCTTTGTGTTTATTTTACTTGCATATCATTGAGCTTTTTGGATATATTGAATATTTTCCATGAAATTAGGGGAATTTAGGGCCATTATTTCTTTAATTTTTACAATTCTTCCCATTTTTATGGGACTCTCATTATACATTTGAATGGTATCTGAAAGGATTTGGAGGCTCTGTTCAGTTTTCTTCTTTTTTGTTTTTTCCTGTTCTTCGGACTGGGCAGTATCTTTTTTGCTATCTTTATGTCTCTTTATTTTGTCTTTTGTCAGCTCATATCTGCTCTTGAGTTCCTCTCGTGGGTTTTTCATTTCAGTTCTTGTATTTTTAAACTCTAGAATTTCCACTTTTTTTAAAAAAAAATAATATCTCTGTTTTATTGGGTTTTATTTGATGAATCATTGTTGTCATCCTATAATTCTTCAAACATATTTACTTTACTTATTTTTGAAGTCTTTCTTTGTTAAGTTTAACATTTGTCCTTCCCTTGTTCCAAGACACTATATCTATTAAGTGTTGTTTTGAACTATAAGGGTAACTATTTCCTATTATTTGCATATTTTTTGTTGTTGAAAACTGGGTATTTTAGAAAATATATGGTAGCAATTTTGGATTTTGATTGCCTCATTTTCCAGGAGTGGTGGTTATTGCTAACCACCAGTATCTTGGAATACTAGAAATCCTAACTCTCAGTAACTTAGAATGTGACTGTATTTAGAGATAGGGTCTTTTAAGTAGCATTGAAGTTATAATGAGGTAATTAGAATGAGCCCCAATAGAATATGATTGGTGTGCTTAGAAGAGGCTAGGACACAGACACATAAAGAGAGAAGACCATGTGAAGACACGGGGAGAAGACAGCCAAGTGAAAGCCAAGGATAAAGGCCTCAGAATAAACTAACCCTGCCAACACCTTAATCTTGAACTTCAAGCCTCTAAAACTGTGAGAAAAATAAATTTGTTGTTTAAGCCACACAATCTGTGGTGCTTTGTTATAAAAGCTCTAGGAAAGTATTAGATACATTAAGCCAGTAAGACTTCCACCCTTTCTGAATGAATCAGTGTAGCTTGAGCAATACATTCAAAGTTTAGGCTGCCCAGCTTTTACTTTATTTTTGCAAGGCCTCTTGTTCAACCAAGTGCTCACTAGGACCTTCTTCAGTCTCCTTAGTATGTATACAGCTTTGCACATATTTATATTCTTCCAGACCACAGGGGAAAAGTAGGACGTTATCAAGGTCCACTGTGACTGTCCTGTTCTCCGAATTTCTCTGTTAAGTTTCTGGTTGGTTGCAGTACATTTTTTGCCCCAAAGTATTGTGATCTTAGTCGGGCTAGTAGTGACATTGGCCTTATCTGCTTGTTTGCCACAGGGATTACTGTTGTTTTAATAACCCTCTTGGTCATAGAACTTTCTGTGCTCTGCTCCAGATAAAACTAGTTATCTCAAGCAGTGAGGCTGCTGCGGCTCACAGTCTGACCCACCAATGTAAACTTCTGTGTAACAGAATCTGAGGGTGGTGGTGTATTAGTCCATTTCACACTGCTATAACAAACTTCCTAAGATTGGGTAATTTTTAAGGAAAGTAGTTTAATTGACTCACAGTTCCACATGGCTGGGGAGGACTCAGGAAACTTACAATCATGACAGAAGGCAATGGAGAAGCAAGGACTTTTTTCACATGGCAGCAGGAGAAAGAAGAGTGAGTGAATGAGGAACTTGTTAAGCACTTATAAAACCATCAGATCTCATGAGAACTCATTCACTACCATGAGAATATCATGGGGAAGACTGCCCGCATGATTCAATTTCTCCCACCAGGATCCTCCTTCAACACCTGGGGATTACAGTTCAAGATGAGATTTGGGTGGGGGCACAAAGCCTAACCATTACAGGTCGGAAGAACAGGAAAGTCCCAAACATGCCACAGACATCCACTGTTCTGAGGCCCAGTAGATTTTCATAAATAAACACTTGTCAATTTCTTGTATGCTTGGCCAACTTCCTTAATCTTTAGAAGGTTGTTTATTGATAATATTGTTTAGTTTTATAATTTCATTTTTAGGGAGAGTTGCCATGTCTTCAATCAGCCATTCTGGAAATGCAACTCATTCCCTCTCTTTAAAAATACTTTTACCATATAGTCTTATAGTTGTTTCTGTATTTCAATTTGTTGTTGATTGCAGGAGTCTTCCCTGACCATTCTATGTAAAATAATCTTGCCTTATCTCGTACTTTGCTTTATTGTATTCCATAATATTTTTTTACCTCTTGACATTATTTTATATTTTTATGTGTTTGTTGATTGCCTTTCTCCCACAATGGAATGCAAGTTCCTTAATGGAAAGAACATTGTTTTGTTAATCATTGCATCCTTAGTGCCTATTACAATGCCTAGCAAATAGCATGCTTTCCATAAATATTCAAGAATGAGTGAATGAAGGTAAGATATATAGTCTTTTAAGCTTGTGAGAAAATAATTATTCTCATAAACTTTTGTGAGTTGTTATAGTATTTGGGGATGTTGTTAAACTTGATATGGGAATTACATTTCTAGGAGTCAACCACCTAAAGAAACAGTGGTCCTGTATGCAAAAATATTTATATTCATATGTTCACTGCATCATTGTTTCTACACTAGAAAAAACTGGAAACAAAGCTACATATGCAGTAGTTAGGGAATGTTTAATGCTAAGAAAAACAATGAAGGTAATAAAAGGCATTATTTAGATATGTTTTGTAATGGAAAGATATTTCTAATTATTGTAAAAATACATGTGACAAAACAATGTGAATATAATACATACAATTAGTAAAAAAGAAAATGTGTGTGTATTGGTCTTTTTTTGTATAGAATTGGATGTGTGGCTATGATGTGGATTATATTAAGGAAACAATCACTTTTTACTCTATATGCTTTTTACTTTTAAATTTAGTTTTATGTATTACTTGTATAATTTTATGTTTTCTATTTATAAAACAAAAATAAAAAATAAAGGAAATACCACACATTCAATTTTTATTAGTTCTAAACATTTTGTATCAATACATTTCAACTCCTCATAGAGTGTGCTTACCAGAAATCAACATCTTTTGATTTGCCAGAGAGTGGGTAAATACTTACCAAATTGCAACAGCTACATATTGAGTATGCAAGTGCAATAGAAAATTCCAAAGGGTAGAAGAACAGTAAAATACGTGATACTTCCCTCCCAAGTTTCTATAACCAAAAAACAGGGAGAAATCTTATGTTATTATCTTTAGTGAGTGCAATCATGATCATGGAAGGAGTTACTGGTATGAGAGACAAAAACAGGAAGGAAAATAAGAACACATAAACCCTTCACCATTTGATTTCCTTAGGCATTTCTACTCCTCTGCCCTCTGCTATACTTTCTCTAGCTTTCAGTTCCTCAATTCAGCATCTGTGGCTTCTGTACTTGATCTCCATTGTTTAGCATTCTTGTCTCACTTCTGACAGCTTTTACAGAGTCATTGGCACAGCTCACTAAGCTCTTCAGTTACTAAGATTTGACTCTCCTGCCTCTAATGATAAGGTGGCCACCAACAGATTTATCAAGCAATCCTTTTCTCTTAAAACAGCTATTATTAATGACAACCCTTCTCAAATTTACATATGTGGTGATAGAACTCTCACATAGATATTGCTCTAATATCATTTAAAATGATTAGTAAATTGAAAACGAGTTCAAAGAACATTTAACTTGGAAGCAGAGATGACTGTGGTTGCTGGGATAAATAAAACAAATATTTTCAACTACAAATCCGATTGGTTAGTTATGTGAATAAGATCAGTGCTTATCCTGAAAATGTGGGTTTTGTGCTGGCTGTGGAAAGACAAGAATGATACCCAGATCTAGAAATAATGACATCCCCTTCAATTTCTTCTCTAACTCTTCCTCCTCCTTCTTTATTGTATTTATTTAATATCTTTTATATTCAAGAAACTACCTGGTGGTAAGAATTAGATGATAGGAATGCAATGACCCATAAAAACTTCCTGATTTCTCAGAGTTTATAATGAAGTAGAAGAGACAGAAAGATAATATAAGGTACCATATAAAATGGATAAAAAACTTGCTCAATTATTATAGAGAACAGGAGGTTCACTCTAAGCTGTTAGTCTCTGAGAAGGCTTCATAAAATGGTAAGACATTTGAAACAAGAGTAGGACGGAGAAAAACGAAGGGAGTAAGCAACATTCTAGGCAACTTTAAATTTTTATTTGCTTCTTTCTAACCTATCTATCTTGTTTCAGAAGAAGTTTAATAGCATAAATTAAAAGTGTCACAAAATAATTTTAAAATTGAGACATAAAATAGAACCAATAGTAAAGCTAAAATATATATCAGAACAACCTATGGTTTTTAATGTGAGAACAAAACTGAATGTAGGCAATATAATGGTTTGAGAAAATGGTAAAACATGTTTTAACTGAAACATAGTGTTCATTTATATATGATATAAACAGGATGATAAGGAAAAGATGTAGAAGGTATGAAATACCAAGGTAAATAATTTTGATTTAACTTTGTTGGCAGAAATGCACAACCATAACAATCATAGCATTTTAGCTAGAAAGTACTTCTGGCCTCTTAGATGACAAGACTGTGAAGAGTCATTTTGCCCATATTCATTATTATTTTTTTATTTTTTAATTTCAATTTTTTTTGAGAACAAGTCTCACTCTATCACTCAGGCTAGAGTACAGTGGCACAATCTTGGCTCACTACAACCTCTGCCTCCTGTGTTCAAACAATTCTCATGCCTCAGCCTCCCAAGTAGCTTGGATTACAGGTGTCTGCCACCATGCCTGGCTAACTTTTGTATATTTAGTGGAGATGGTGTTTCACCACGTTGGCCAGGCTGGCCTTGGACTCCTGACCTTAAGTGATTTGCCTGCCTTGGCCTCCCAAAGTGCTGGGATTACAGGCGAGAGCCAATGAGCTCGGCCCCGAATTCCTTAATTTATATGAGAGTGCTATTTTAAAACTCTCTCCCTGACTGAAAGTGGCAAAAGGTCAGCCAGAACAGCTCAAATATGAAAACAACTGAGGAGACATGAACGCGTGCACGTGCGTGCACACACACACACGCAGAGAGGGAGAGAGAGAGAGAGAGAGAGAGAATGAGTCCCTGGCACCCTGGCAGATGATGTAAACTGTAAGCTAGCTTCTGGACCAAGCTTAAGTCAGTAAGTGACCCTTTTTGTCTTAACTTGGGTGGAATTTCCTGTTAATTAAAGCCAAGATAACCCTAATTAATAAATACTTAAAGAATAAACAATATTTGATAATTATAAAGATAGTAGAAAGATGAGGTATTATGTCAAGGTTTTGTGTGCGGGAGATTGAAACAAGGAAGCCTTGCAGTATAGTACTTTTGAGGAGGTAAATAATTTCCATTTTATATATGTTGAGTTTGATACGATAGTGATAGAAGCATAGCCAAATAGAAAAGTCAAACTAGCCTTTAAAACAACAGACTGGGAGTTTGGAAGAAAGAACAGAGCACTTAACTAACAGGCATTTTCTTCATTTTACATAAAATAAAACTTGGAAACAGGGAAGTTAAAAAAAATTTCCAGGGGGTTACACACAGGGAGTACTGAGGACAGTATTTAAATAAATGCACTCTGATTCTGGAGTTTATACTAGTAACCATTTTGCTATATGAGGAACATATTTCAGATGCATGCACTTTTCTGACCCTGCCTGGGAACACAGATAACTTGATAAGTTTGTAACATAAACAAGACCCTTGTTCATGTTAGAAAAATTGGCATGCAAAAGTCCTGTAAAATGTTGGCTGTCTTAGCAAGCGTAAGTATATAATTCTATAATGCCACTAGAAAAAGTTGGTGGCTTAGAGATATAATTCTAATATACAAGTTCATTTTGTGTAACTAATACAGCAAACTTGTGCTGAAACTTGCGATTTTGAGAGATTGTAAAACTGATCATTATTCAGGTAAATATAGACTACAGTTATTTGTAACACTGACTGCAAAAGGCAATCCTTGGCAATTATGCCATATTAAACTCATGATTAAAAGTTCATGAATAAGATGATTGGTGATATATAACTTGAAACAATTATGCACTTAATAACTTAAGTCCTCCTTCCCTATTCTCTACCCCCAAAATTAGAACTAAAGATTTCTAAATTGAATGTCCAGGGCAACTGGACAATTTTCTTATAATTTACAGGAAAAATCTATGTTTGTTAAAATAATCACTCATTACACATAATATATTTTGGAGTATTATTGCATTTTTCTATTATTTCTCACTGTCCTCCAGGGTTTTGTTCTCCAGGTTTGGATTCTTTCCTCTGATGGCCCCCTTAATAACATGTCACAGTATGGAGAGGAAGTATGTAGAGGAGGAGGAGGAAGTTTATCCTCCACCTGCAGTGACTCTTCTACTCATTACTGAAATTGCTATTTGTTTTGTTCTGTTGGTCAAACAAGGTGTTTCACTCCAATCTGTCCTCATTTTAAATGTGAGATTGTTTTTTTAAACTAGCTTTGCTAAGGTCTTTTGCAGTGCTATATTCTATGATTCTGAATTTAAAACCAATATAATTAAAATAAATCTATTGTGTTAATAGGAAAAGTCTTCACATTTACTGGATAACTAAATGGAAACAAGTTAGGCTTATTTACATTTAGCATTTTTGGACTTAAAGCAAAATTCACATAAGATGCAAAGATATGCTATATATGAAAAGCTCTAGGTTAAGCCAGAAATTACTAGGTGTCTACAATTAGAACTGTATGTGTCAGTAGCAGAGTTTTTTTGTTTATTTGCAAAATGGTTTTATGGTCCAGGATTATACTTTTCTTGTATTAAGAGAATCATTAAATGACTCTGTGCCTAATACACAGGCACTTACCATTGAAGGCTTCACATTTTTATTTACTTTAATTCAGCAAGTCAAGAATTCAAACGTTCTTTTAATATTTACTAAAACCCACAGCCTAGAATTTTTTGATTTAAAATTTTCAATCAAGAGCTCATTAGTAAATCAAAGAATTTCATGAGGATGAATAAAAGGCTCATGTTACCTCCTAAGATTTCAAAATCATTAAAAAGAATAATTTAAAAATTAATATGTTCCCATAGAACTGGTCACTTACCGCTTGTCCATAATTCCTATATGACACAGACTTAAAATTAGACAACTCAATTATTGTTAGAATTATGGCAATGATTGTAGTCATTATGCAGAAGACGTTTATGATTAAAGTACATATAATCTGAAAAGGAGACAGAGAGTAAATATATTCAGAATAAATATTTTGGTGTAATAGTTTGCATTGCTGAAAAAAGTCATCTAGTTAGAACTTTGATCTAGTTTCTGAAGTCTTAGAAGTATTAAGTCTTAGAAGTAGCAAGTATTAAGAAAATATTTTTCTAATTTATATAAAGGCCAGTTAATCTAGAGGAAACATTAACATCATCAGTTCATTATTCATCAATCTTCCATTTAGGCTAAAAATATTATACTTTTCAGTGGAGCCCACGGCAGCTCAGCAAGGCCACTGCAGGCAGACAGTGTCACTAGACTCCCTTCTTGCTGGGCAGGGCATCTCTGAAAAAAGCAGCAGCCCGTCAGGAATTTATAAATAAAGGCCCCACCTTCCTGGGGCAGAACACCTGGGAAAAGGGGCATTTGTGGGTTCAGCTTCAGCAGACTTAAACATCTCTGCCCAGCAGCTCTGTAGGGGGCAATGGATCTCCCAGCATAGCACTTGAGCTCTGATAAGGGACAGACTGCCTCCTCAAATGGCTCCCTGAACCTCATGTATCCTGACTGGGAGACACCTTCCAGCAGGGGCTGACAGACATCTCATACAGGAGAGCTTTGGCTGGCATCTAGCAGGTACCCTTCTAGAATAAAGCTGCCAGAGAAAGGAACAGTCAGCAATGTTTGCTGTTCTGAAGCCGGCACATGTGATTCCTAGGCAAGCATGGTCTGGAGTGGGCCTCCAGCAAACTTCAGCAGGCCTGCATCAGAGGGGCCTGAATGTTAGAAGGAAAACTAACAAACAGAAAGAAATAGTTTCAACATCAACAGAAAGGACATTCTCTCAGAGACCTCATCCAAAGGTCACCAACTTCAAAGACCAAAGGTAGATAAATCCATGAAGATGGGAAGAAACCAGCACAAAAAGGCTGAAAACTCCAAAAACTAAAATGCATCTTTTCTTCCAAGGGATCACAACTCCTCACCAGCAAGGGAACAAGACTAGATAGAGAATGAGTTTGATGAATTGACAGAAGCAGGCTTCAGAAGCAAACTTCTCCGAGCTAAAGGAGCATGTTCTAACCCAATGCAAGGAAGCTAAGAACCTTGAAAAAAGGTTTGAAAAAATGCTAACTAGAATAACCAGCATAGAGAAGAACATAAACGACTTGGTGGAACTTAAAAACAGAGCATGAGAACTTCGTGAAGCATACACAAGTTTCAAAAGCCGAATCAATTAAGTGAAAGAAGGGATATCAGAAATTGAAGATCAACTCAGTGAAATAAAGCCAGAAGGCAAGATTAAAGAGAGTGAAAAGAAATGAAGAAAGCCTCCAAGAAATATGGGATTATGTGAAAAGACCAAATCTATGTTTGATCGGTGTATCTGAAAGTAACAGGGAGAATGATACTAAGTTGGAAAACACTCTTCAATATATTATCGAGAAGAACTTCCCCAACCTAGCAAGGCAGGCCAACATTCAAATTCAGGAAACACAGAGAAAACACAAAGATATTTCTCAAGAAGACCAACCCTAAGACACATAATCATCAGATTCACCAGGGTTGAAATGAAGAAAAAAATACTAAGGGCAGCCAGGGAGAAAGGTCACGTTACCCACAAAGGGAAGCCCAGACTCACAGTGGATCTCTCGGCAGAAACCCTAAGCCAGAAAAGAGTGGGGGCCAATATTAGATATTCTTAAAGAA
>NW_016107568.1:256949-289307 GCF_001604975.1 Cebus imitator
AAAAAAAAAAAAGAAAGAAAAAAAAAGCAGGGGTTGCAATCCAAGTCTCTGATAAAGCAGACTTTAAACCAACAAAGATCAGAAGAGACAAGAGCATTACATAGTGGTAAAGGGATCCATGCAACAACAAGAGCTAGCTATCCTAAATATATATGCACTCAAGATAGGAGCACTCAGATACAGAAAGCAAGTTCTTAATGACCTACAAAGAGGCTTAGACTCCCACACAATAACAGTGAGAGACTTTAACATCCTACTGTCCATATCAGACAGATCAACGAAACAGAAAATTAACAAGGATATCCAGGACTTGAACTCAGATCTGGAATAAGCGGACCTAATAGACATCTGCAGACACCCTAGATCCACAGAATATACGTTCTTATCAGCATCACATCACAGTTATTCTAAAATTGACCACACAATTGGAAGTAAAACACTCCTCAGCAAATGCAAAAGAATGGAGATGATAACAAACAGTTTCTCAGACCACAGTGCTATCAAATTAGAACTCAGGATTAAGAACTCACTCAAAACTGCAGAACTACATGTAAACTGAACAACCTGTTCCTGAATGACTCCTGGATAAATAAATAAATGGAGGCAGAAATAAATATGTTCTACAAAACCAATGAGAATGAAGACACAACATACCAGAATCTCTGGGACACATTTAAAGCAGTGTTTAAAGGGAAACTTATAGCACTAAATGCCACAAGAGAAAGCAGGAAAGATCTAAAATTGACATCCTAATGTCATGATTAAAAGAACTGGAGGAGCAAGATCAAACAAATTCAAAAGCTAGCAGAAGACAACAAATAACTAAGAACAGAGGATAACTGAAGGAGATAGAGACAGAAAAAAGCTTTCAAAAAATCAGTGAATTCAGGAGCTGGTTTTTTGAAAAGATCAACAAAATAGACCACTAGCCAGAATAATAAAGAAGAAAAGAGAGAAGCATCAACTAGATGCAATAAAAAATGATAAAGGGGATATCACTACCAATCCAACAGAAATACAAACTATCATCAGAGATTACTACAAACACCTCTATGCAAATAAACCAGTAAATCTAGAAGAAATGGATAAATTCCTGGACACTTACATTCTCCCTGGGCTAAACCAGGAATAAGTAAAATCCCTGAGTGGACCAATAACAAGGTCTGAAATTGAGGCAGCAATTAATAGCCTACCAACCAAAAAAAGTCCAGGACCAGATGGGCTCATAGCTGAATTCTACCAGAGGTACAAAGAGGAGCTGGCACCATTCCTTCTGAAACTATTCCAAACAATACAAAAAGAGGGACTCCTGCCAAACTCATTTTATGAGACCAACATCATCTTAATACCAATACCTGACAGAGATATAACTAAAAAAGAAATTTTGAGGCCAATATCCATGGTGAACTTTGATACAAAAATCCTCAATAAAATACTGGCAAACCAAATCCAATAGAACATCAAAAAGCATATCCATCATGATCAAGACAGCTTCATCCCTGGGATGCAAGTCTGTTTCAACATGCACACATCTATAAACATAATCCATCACATAAACAGAACCAAAGACAAAAACCACATGATTATCTCAATAGATGCAGAGAAAGACTTCGACAAAATTCAACAGCCCTTTATACTAAAAACTCTCATAAACTAGATATTGATGGAACATATATTAAAATAATAAGGGCTATTTATGACAAAACCACAGCCAACATCATACTGAATGGGCAAAAACTGGAAGCATTCCCTTTGAAAACTAGCACAGGAAAATGATGGTTTCTCTCACCACTCCTATTCAACATAGTATTGGAAGTTTTGGCTGGGGCAATCAGGCAAGAGAAAGAAATAAAGGGTATTCAATTAGAAAAAGAGGAAATCAAATTGTCTCTATTTGCAGACGACATGATTGTATATTTAGAAGACCTCATCATCTCAGCCCAAAATCTCCTTAAGCTGATAAGCAACTTCAGCATAGTCTCAGGATACAAAATCAATATGCAAAAATCACAAGCATTCCTTTACACCAATAACAGACAAACAGAAAGCCAAATCATGAGTGAACTCCCATTCACAATTGCTACAAAGAGAATAGAATACCTAGGAATACAACTAATAAGGGATGTGAAGGGCCTCTTCAAGGAAAACTACAAACTGCTGCTCAAGGAAATAAGAGAGGACACAAACAGATGGAAAAACACTCCATGCTCATGGTTATGAAGAATTAGTATCATGAAAAATGGCTATACTGCCCAAAGAAATTTATAGATTCAATGCTATCCCCATCAAGCTACCATTGACTTTCTTCACAGAATTGGAAAAAAAAAACACCTTAAACTTCATATGGAACTAAAAAAGAGCCTGCATAGCCAAGACAATCATAAGCAAAATAATAATAATAAAGCTGAAAACATCACACTACCTGAATTCAAACTACACTACAAGGCTACAGTAATCAAAATAGCGTGGTACTGGTACCAAAACACAGGTATAGACCAATGGAACAGAACTAAGCCTCAGAAATAATGCCACACATCTGCAACCATCTGATCTTTGACAAACCTGACAAAAACAAGCAATGGGGAATGTATTCCCTATTTAATAAATGGTGTTGGGAAAACTGCCTAGCCATATGCAGAAAGCTGAAACTGGATCCCTTCCTTACACCTTATACAAAAATTAACTCCAGATGGATTAAAGATTTAAACATGAGACCTAACACATAAAAACCCTAGGAGAAAACCTAGGCAAAACCATTCAGGACATAGGCATGGGCAAAGACTTCATGACTAAAACACTAAAAGCAATGGTAACAAAAGCCAAAATTGACAAATGGGATCTAATTAACCTAAAGAGCCTTTGCCCAGCAAAAAACAAAAACAAAAAACTATCATTAGAGTGAACCAGCAACCAACAGAATAGGAAAAGTTTATTGCAATCTACCCATCTGACAAAGGGCTAATATCCAGAATCTACAAAGTACTTAATTTACAAGAAAAAAAAAAACTCCATCAAAAAGTGGGAAAAGAATATGAACAGACACTTTTCAAAAAAGGACATTTATGCAGTCAACAAACGTGAAAACTCATCATCACTGGTCATTAGAGAAATGCAAATCAGAACCACATGGAGATATCATCTCATGCCAGTTAGAATGACGATCATTAAAAATTAGGAGACGAGATGCTGGAGAGGATGTGGAGAAATTGGAACACTTTTACACTGTTGGTGGGAAATTACTTCAGAAAATTAGTTCAGCCATTGTGGACGACAGTGTGGTGATTCCTCAAGGATCTAGAAATAGAAATTCAATTTGACCCAGCAATCCCATTACTGGGCATACATCCAAAGGATACAAATCATTCTATTATAAAGACACATGTACACATATGTTTATCGTGGCACTGTTCACAATTGCAAAGACTTGGAACCAACCCAAATGCCCACCAATAATAGACTGGATAAAGAAAATGTGGCACATATACACCATGGAATACTATGCAGCCATAAAAAAGGATGAGTCCATGTCCTTTGCAGGGACATGGATAAAGCTGGAAACCATCATTCTCAGCAAACTGACATAAGAATAGAAAGCCAAACACTGCATGTTCTCACTCATAAGTGGGTGTTGAACAATGAGAACACATGGGCACAGGGAAGGGAACATCACACATTGGGGCCTGTTGGGGAGTGGGGGGCTAAGGGAGAGATAGCAGGGGCTGGGGGGATAGTGGAGGGATATTATTAGGAGAAATTCCTAATGTAGATGATGGGGTGATGGATGCAGCAAACCACCATGACACGTATATTCCTATATAACGAACCTGCATATTCTTCACGTGTACCCCAGAACTTAAAGTATAATTTAAAAAATTTTATTTTTCAATATTGTAAGCCATTTGGAAGAAAGCATATAAGATATGATTTGAACAAAAGTGGTTGCACTGTAGGAAAAAAAAGAAGATAAAAAGTGACTGCCTGTAGAAATAGGATTTAGTTGATAAAATTTTAATCCTGGGTTTTCATTATCTAAGGAAATCTATCAATATCTTTAGACATCAGTTTTTTATCTGTAAAATTATGAGAGAAGGCTACTTTCTAATGTATGTTTTAGCTCTAAGATTCTAAAGTGTCCACCTTCCCAATATCGATCTACTTAAACCATGCATGAGTCTTTAATTTGGACCAATTCCCTACTTTGTTACAAGATACAATCCTTTTCCCAAACAGGATAGTTCAGAAAATGAAGATTTACAATAGTAAAATGTCTATATCTAAAGTCATTAGGTCCTATTAAAAGTTTCCTAATTATAAAGTTTATACAATGTTAAAAGGTTTAATATCAAACAAAACAAAAACTATATATTCGTTTAGGAACCTGTATATAAAGTCATCATGATTTTAACTAATACAGCATATTTGTCTACATTAAATTATGTTCTTCTAGATTCACCCTTAATTCCTTCATTTATTTTACAGATAGGGTAGATTCCTTCATTGTTTAGATATTATATTTTCATTTAAATTAACATTTAGCTTTGTGACAAGTGATTTCTAGAGATACCTCAAACATTTTAACTTACTCCAGATCGAGTTGGATGCTTTGTTACTCTTATTATGAAGGCTCCTGCAATGATAAACTGGATATAAAAACATATTTATAAATACTCATTGATAATGCTTGCCAATTTAGAATGTATTTTTAACAACTCTCTTCTAAGTCAATTATTTTAAGAATGCTAATAGTAGCAAAATATAAAGAAGTTTTAGTAGACAGGTCAGGACAAATTTACATCATGCAGTATTACAGTGAAAGGTAACAGTAGGGTCACTCATAACAGAAACATATAGGGGACAGTGTGCAGATTCACATTGTGGTAATATGCCAAAGACAGCCTATGTAGTCCTGAACTGGGAACCAAGTTTGCTTTTATGTGTATGAGCTACATCATATATATCTCATTTTATTATTGCTTTTAATGCTATCTTTTCTAATGAGATGATGCCACTAATTATGATTACTATGTACATATCCAAATATGGAAAAAGTGGTTCAAGAGTCTATTCCACATCGTGATGGTACAAAACCTGCAGTCTCTTTTATGAGATTGTAGTCATTATTAAGGTAATGACAGAAATTCATGCCTTTGCCTTTGTTTTTTAAAACAGAGGTATTTTCATGTTAGGAAGTCTATCTACTTCCATGAAGTATAAAACTATGCCATATTGTTTGAAGATGGGTTGCACAATTTTCTCAAAATATTCCTTGTCTTATTTGTTTTAGTGATAAGACACTAAAGATCCAAGTCAAAGGCTATTTTTGTCACACTATACACTATACATTGGAAACCCAAACCTGAACCTTACAAACTGCCCATGGATAATTTTAAATCTATATGTTCAGCACTTCATTCCACAACAAAAGTTGAGACTTTTAAGGAGGTACACAGTGAAAGTAAGAGCTAGCTTAGAATATAAAGTGAAAATATCTTGTGAATTTTGAACCAGAGTGCTCTCTAATGAGTTTATCTTTAGATTACCATGTGCTTTAAAAAATGCCTTTCAAAGTTTAGGCTTAAGTGAGAAGTTTAGTTTTAAATTATATTTAATTCAAATTTTAGATAAGTTATCCTAGGGGTTAAATATACTATTTTTATAATGCAAATGGTTAAACACTAAGGAAAATGCATCATTTATTTAGATTTTGTCTGAAAATCCACAATTTTTCTCTGATTTTTTCCCAAGGCAGTGCTTTGACCTTTGTGAGCCAGTGAGTCATTTATCATTTATCACCTGTAAACCAGTGTGTTATTTATGAGCCATGCATTCTTTATGAACCATGTATCATTTGGATTTTGTGTGAAAATTCAATATTTTTCTACTATTTTTTTCCCCAAGGCAATCAGTTGACACTTATAAGCTGGTATGTGTATAAAAGTGGGAAACCTCCTAGAGATCACTGTTTCTTCTAGTGATCACTTGTTGTCTCAAGGGGCAGCCATTTTGCATCCTACAGCCCTCATTCCTATTAAGCCCACATCTGTTCCAAGTATGTCTTAAGTGGTTTCCTTGCTCATTACTGCTATCCAACCATTCTTTCTCCTCCACCTTTGAGCCACATGTCAGGTTCTATCACTCACTATCCCTCATGGTTGAAGTAATCTATTGACCCCTCAGCCATTCGTCTTTTGGGATGAGGTGAAATTTTGACTCTCTCTTCAACATGACTTAATCTTTGGTGATTTACACACCCCCCTCTCCTGCCCCCCACACAGTCTTTTGACATGGTTTGGCTCCATGTCCCCACCCAAATCTCATCTTGTAGCTCTCCCATAATTCCTATGTGTTGTGGGTGGGACTCAGTGAAAGATAATTGAATCATGGGTGTGGGTCTTTCCCATGGTGTTCTTGTGATAGTGAATAAGTCTTATGAGATCTGAGGGTTTTAAAAATTGGAGTTTCCCTGTACAAGTCCTCTCTCTTTGCCTGCTGTCATCCACATAAGATATGACTTGCTCCTCCTTGCTTTCTGCCACAGTTGTGAGGCCTTCCCAGTCATAAGAAACTGTAAGTACAATAAACCTCTATTGTAAATTGACCAGTCTCAGGCATGTCTTTATCAGCAGCATAAAAATGGACTAATACACTAAATTGGTACCAGGAGTGGATTGCTGCTGAAAAAGATACCAGAAAATGTGGAAGTGACTTTGGAACTGGGTAACAGGCAGACATTGGAACAGTTTGGACAAATCAGAAGGCGGCAAGAAAATGTGCCAACGTTTGGAACTCCCTAGAGACTTTTGAATGGTTTTAGCCAAAATGCTGATAATGATATGAACAACAAAATCAAGGCTGAAGTGGTCTCAGATGGAGATGAGGAACTTGTTGAGAACTAGAGCAAATGTGACTCTTGTTATGCTTCAGTAAAGAGACTGGTGACATTTTGCCCTAGAGATTTGTGGACTTTGAACTTGAGAGAGACGATTTAGGGTATCTGGCAGAAGAAATTTCTAAGCAGCAAAGCATTTGAGAGGTGACTCGGGTGCAGTTAAAGTCAGTCAGTTTTATAAGGGAAGCAAAGCATAAAAGTTAAAAAAAAATGCAGCCTGACAATGTCATAGAAAAGAAAAACCCATTTTCTGAGAAGAAATTTAAGCTGGCTGCAGAAACTTGCATAAGTAATGAGGAGCCCAATGTCAGTTCTCAAGACAATGGGGAAAATGTCTCCAGGGCATGTCAGAGGTCTTCGCCGCAGCTCCTCCCATCACAGGTCCCAAGGCCTAGGAGGAAAAAGTGGTTTCGTGGGCTAGGCCCAGGGCCCCTGTGCTGTGTGCAGCCTAGGGACTTGGTGACCTGCATCCCAGGTGCTTCAGCTGTGGCTGAAATGAGTCAATGTAGAGCTTGGGTCAGGGCTTCAGAGAATGCAAGCCCCAAGCCTTGGCAGCTTCCATGTGGTATTGAGCCTATGGGTACACAGAAGTCAAGAATTGAGGTTTGGAACCTCTGCCTAGATATCAAAGGATGTATGGAGGTGCCTGAATGCCCAGGCAGTAATTTGCTGCAAGAGTGGGGCCCTCATGGAGAACCTCTTCTAGGGCAGTGCAGAAGGGAAATGTGGAGTTGGAGACACCACACTGACTGCCTACTGGGGTACCGCCTAGTGGAGCTGTGAGAAGAGGGCCACCAACCTCCAGACCCCAGAATGGTAGATCCTCTGACAGCTTGCATTCTGTGCTTGGAAAAGCCACAGACAACACCAGCCTGTGAAAGCCAGAAGCAGGGCTACACCATGCAAAGCCACAGTGGCAGAGCTGCCCAAAGCCATGGGAGCCTACTTCTTTGATCAGCATGGCCTGGATGTGAGACATGGAATCAAAGGAGATCATTTTTGAACTTTAAGATTTGACTGCCCCACTGGATTTTGGATTTTCATGGAGCCTGTAGCCTTTGTTTCAACCAATTTCTCCCATTTGGAACAGCTGTATTTATCCAAGCCTGTATCCCCACTGTATCAAAGAAGTAACTAACTTGTCTTTGATTTTATAGGCTCATAGGTGGAGGGGAACTTGCCTTGTCTCAGATGAGACTTTGGACTGTGGACTTTTGAGTTAATGTTGAGTTAAGACTTTGGAGAACTGTTGGGAAGATTTGTGGAACTTCCCAACAAGTCCCAATAGAAGTTGAATGGTGGGAAGGCATGAACAGTTTTGAAATGTGAAGACATGAAATTTGAGAGGGGCCAGGGACAGAAAAATTCCCATTTTTTAAAACCACCATATCTTGTGAAACTTATTCACTATCACAAGAACAGCACAGGAATGACTTGCCCCCACCATGATTTCAATTATCTTCCACTGGGTCTCTCCCATAACACATGGGAATTATGGGAGCTAAAAGATGAGATTTGGGTGGGGATGCAGAGCCAAACCATATCATCTTTCTAGTATCTTGGGCTTGTGGTTCTTGTTCTCTCCTCCAATCCCTGACTCAAAACTATCTTAGTCACTTACTCCCATAAGGACATTCTCTTGTCCTTGTTGTACCTTTCACATCTTAATTTCAAGTATTCCACCCTATCACCACCTGCTATCTTTCTAGCTCATGTCCTCTAGTATTAAAAGTCGAACAACCCTTTGACCCCACCTGGATCTATAATCTGAGAACTTCAACTCTCTGTTAAATTCTTCTTTCCATCACTAACTTAAATTTCATGGCCAACCATTACAAACACTCCCTTATACCCACTTGCAACGGCTTTGCACCTTTCCTGTTTTGTTATAGTTGCTAAACAAAAATCCTGATTGTTTTCCTCCTACTGCACGCCTGCACTCATGCAGCTGACCATGGCCTCAGAAAGGCATACAACCCATATCCCGTTCCTAAACCTCAAGTGTGTCCTTAACACGGTATGAAAATAAAACTATCTCTCCACAATCCATGCACTCTCTCACTTTTCCTTGATGATTATTTCACATTCTCTCTTTTTTCCTCAAACAACTGATCCACTTGCCCATCCTCAATTTCAGTTCATGATCTTGCTTCCTAAGTCACTGAGATATTTGAAGCTACTGGAAAACAAACAAACAAACAAAAAACTTCCACAAGCTTCCAACATCCTATCAAAGAAAACTGTCCTTTCTCTTTCTCTGCCTTTCCCTCCTGTTTTCATACCTTGTAGCCATTTATAATTAGGCTGGATAATTCTTTGTTGTGAGGGACCGTCTGAGGATCGCAGGCTATTTAGCAGCATCTTTGGCCCCTGCCCACCTGATGTGCACCTCCAGCTGTGAAAATCCAAAATATCTCCAGACATTATAAAATGTTCTCAGGGGCAAAATCACCTCTAGCTGAGAACCGCTGCCCTGGATGAACTTTCTATGCTCCTAGCTATTTGTGCACCAAAATTCATCATGTCTTGCCTACACAAACACTTGTTTCCAATACCCACCCCTATTTACTCATAGCATCAATTTTCTTTCTTTTGGTTCAGTCCTCTCAACAAAGGAAGATGCTGTTTCTTTCACCTCACAAAAAAATAGTAAGCAAATCCTCTCTTAAGCCAAATTTCCCCAGCTATCACCACATTCCTGTATGCCACATTACAGTAAAGTCCTTAAGGAAGTTGTCTATTTGCTGTCTGTAATTCCGCTTTTCCTGTTATTTTCTTAAATCAATTCCTACCAGGCTCTTGCCTCACAATTCCACCAAAACTACTTGTAAAATTTGCTACTGACCTCCATATTGCTAAATCCAATGGTCAATTTGTAGTCCTCATTTTATCTGACAAAACAACAAAATATAATACAGTTGATCCTTCCTCACTTCTTCTAACAAAATCTTCACTTGGCTTCCAGGGTGCCATGCTCTCCAGGTTTTCCTCCTACCTAATGGCTATCTAGAAACCACAGGAGAGTGTCAGTAAGAAAAATTTAGAAAATGAGTATTGACTCACTGGATGAGGAGACTAAAGTGAAGATTGTAAACATGCAAGTTAATCATTCTAATGGATATTATAGTTAAGATTCTTTGTCTTTCACATATCTAGAGACAAACTACCTTATGGTTGTCATAATGTACTCCTGTATCCATATCTCTTGAAACAGCACTTTGTAAATTAAAGGTGCTCAATATATATTTGCTGAAAAAAGGAATCTGACTTTGAATAAATTATCAACATGGGATTTAGTTACATAATTCTCCTGAAAACCTTGTTTATAAACTATTCCCTATCTTCTACTATTGGCATGAATATTATTTATTGTATGATTAAAATAATGTATAGGTATTCTACTCACGAAAGTTCCCCATAAAGTACATCCTGTTTTGTAAGTTATAGGTTCATATGTTCCAAAGACTCCTTTAATTTGTCCCATATACAAAACCAATAGGAAGTACCACATGAAAACATGAAAGACACCAATCATAATCTGGATAGCCTGTGAGAAGAGAATGCTATTAGTACCAAAATAATGTAATTTAAAACACAATTCCAATAAGTGTTAACTATAAGAAGCATTTAGCACCTTTGAAAATACAAAAGTAAAACAGCAATGCACCAATATACTTAACGATGTATTTCCTGGATTGGTTATCCCAGAAAGAAGGACCAAATCAGGAAGGACTGAGATTTACCAAATAGGAATCAGTCATACTGAAAGCAACAGGCTGTTCAATAATAGTGGCTCTGGCCAATTCTCTTGTAAGTTAACAGTTTGATTGGATCACTGTCTAGTCTCCCTACCTATCAAATAATGGCACAAGAGAAGAATACTGGGGGTGCTTCAGAGAAAATATGGTTACTAATCTACTGGGATGCAGGAAGCCATAAATCCAACATTTTCTTGTACACTAGTAATTAATTAAAGATGAGTAACTTTTTAAATCTTATAAAGGCTTGATTTATCTTTTCATTCAAGGAGCACTTGGTATGAATTTTTTAACAAATACGCTGGATTGAGGCATAATCCAACACAGTAATACAGAAAATATCCAAAATGGACTTGCTTGAACTTGGTTTTCACCTTGGACAGGGGAAGGAGTACAGATAGGGGAGAATTATTACTCAACTCTAATCTGTAAGAATATAATGATAATCCCAGTAAATTGATTTCTGAATTTATATGTGAACTCATATTTCATATATTTAATCATATTTTTGATTACTCTTTAAAAATGACAGAGGATACATAAATTTTATTTTCATATAAATTTTAACAGGAAGCTATTTCATGTTTTAAGAGTTCCAGCTTTTTGCAAAGCAGGCAATCCATGAAACATGCATGTGCAATTGGCTAATTTTTAAAACATATTTTAGAGAAGTTTATTTTTTTTGAAAGGAAAGGCCTCTTTTTTGGTAACAATCATGCATTTTTATAGGTTTAGAATTTAAGGTTTCCCCTTGCATCCAATTTGCAAGAATGGTAATATTTCCAGAAGTTCTTTGGATTTGACTAGAGAAATATCCCCCACTAGACTGCAAAATCCTACAGGGCCTGGAGTTTGTTTCTCTTACTGTTTTATCACCAGCCTCTCATATGGTGCCCAGAATAGAGAAGGCATCAGGCAAATGTCTTATGTAAGCATACTGGTATCAAGAATAGTGATTCCATGTAACTTTCCCAACTGTTAAAAAAAAGTAAGTGGGCTTGAAAAATACTATCTCTTTTTATATGATTGGCTATTGTTTTACATAAAACTATGACGTATCTAATTAGCCAAAATTTATAAAGAATTTCCAGTGTGTGAAGAAGGAAAAGATAGGTTTTCTTATTTAAAAATGATTCTTAATCTAGAACCAATTTGAATATCAGCAGGTCAGACTCCCCTACCCCCTGCTCCCAATAAAAAAATGAGAAGGATTGTGACATGTACATAATCCTGGGAAGAAGATTCAGAGCTTTCATTCTATGCCAAAATGGTCTGTGACCCCAAAGAGGTTAAGAACCTCTGCTGAATAGTTGAGAAGACTAAGATAATTGATCTACACAACATTCAAATTCAGAGGAAAAGTTCACATCAGTGGAAAAGGTTTTTCCCCTTTGGATGTGAAAAAGTGTGATCCACATAATTCCTGGGTGTTTATTAAGAAAGCTAAACTGTAACCTCACATGTTTATAAATTGAGACAACTTTATAATCATCCTACTATATAGATGTTAAGTACAGTACTCTCTTCTTTCCTTTTAAACCTTACTTTGATTACTCTATTATCCTGTGTGCGCTAGTTTAGTCTGTATGCTTATATCTCAGCACATATTTGTTTATGAAGGAACATGAGATCACTCAAAATTTGTAGAAGACAATCAACATTTCAAAAACATAAACTTTTACCCTTTTGATTTAAACAAGTCTGTCCTTCAGATCCAAGATATCCTTTTAAAAAAAGAAATCGTTAATGATCTTGAATTTAGTCAGTCAAAATGTAATCTTACCCCTAAAACGAGAGAATCTGCTGTAGAGATTTTTGAATAAACACAGGCCATACTGCCAGCATTTCCTCTAGATGATTTTCTCTCTAGCCTTTGGTGATATCTTTATTAGCAAACTTCTACAAAACAATACAAAGCACATACACACGATTTTCTTAGAAGAAAATATGTAAGTTTGATTCTTCCCTTGTTGTTCGGCCACCACCTCCCCAAATTCAGAAGCAATAGCATTATTCTTTCTATGCCTTAATATTAGAGGCATCAACTTTCATCCACCTGTTCTGAATAACAGCCTCTATAACTGAAAAGCCTCTCTCTATGACTAAAACATATCGGCATTTTACAGATATGATCTCTGAGTAGTAAATAGTGCCTACTGTTTACAGAGCAAACAGTAACAGAGATGAAAAAGTATAAAGAATATCTAGGGAATACTATTAGAGAATTTTCAGTAAAACTTTCAACAATTCATTTGCAGTTCATAATCAATTCAGTGCAATTCATAGTGCCATATTTGCATTTTCAAAACCAAGTTCTTGAACTTAAATTCACCAAGTATGTGAGCTTGTGATTTTTTTTTCTCACACATATCTGGTACCCAGTTCTTTCCATATGAAAAGAACCTTTTGTTCTATCAGACAACTTATTAAAGTTGCTCCCACAATGTTAATGCATTTCCTGGTCTTTTTTTTTTTTCCTGTTATTCCTGAATCTCTCAGTTGTTCAGATCATCTCCAAATTTATATTAAGATTAAAAACCTGGCTAATAATTATATCCCTTTGTGGATTTTATTTATTTTTAGATCTGGAATTCTATATCGCTAGTATGTCCTGCTTACATAGGTCAATAACTTGAGTCATGCCACCTGACTAACATGATCTTAAAATCTGAGGCTTGATCTTTTCAGAAAGGAGGGAATTTGGCCAATTGAACTCTCATTCTCTGTAGTCTTAAAATCTCATGACTTCATTATTTCAATAAGCCTTTCTTTTCTAAAATTTGTTTTCTCAATGTCCCTTAATGCTATAAAGTATAGAGACAGAAAAAGCTATTTAAGAATACAGATTAGTAATAGCAAAAGAGAGAAAACAAATGTTATTAACTAAAATAAGCTTTATACATTCAAACACTATCTTTGAAAAATAAAAACAGAAAGTGTTTAGAAGTGATTAAAAGCCATAAAATTACAGAATCCACATAGAATAATAAGGAACAGCATGTCTACATTGCTATTATTTGCCACTTTACAGAAAACAAAAAAATAAAAATAAGCCCTTTCATTTATAAGTTGGCCCTCTTTTTGGTCTGAGTCAACCAATTGTGGATCAAAATATTAAAAGGAATGTGCCAATAAAAATACAACTAAAATGGTCAATGTAGTATAGCAACTATTTACATAGCATTTGCATTGTATTTGATATTAACTAGAGATGATTTAAAGTATAGGCGATTTGCATGTTACATGCAAATCCTACACCACTTTACAATTGGGACTAGAGCACCCTTTGATGTTGGTATCTGCCCAGCAGATATGGAGGGATGACTGTATAGAAAATTCTTTTCACTTGAGTTGTTAACAGTGGAAGCACCATGAAGTGACGTGGGGAGCAGAATATATGGCCTCAGTGTAATTTCTATCAGGCCTCTACCCAAACCATGCCAGGTTTGGTATTCCTAAAAAATACCAGTCAGAAAAAGAAAGAGGGGATGTTTAAAATTCTCAGGTTAATTGATGAAAGGAACTAACTAAGAAATACTACAACATATTCCTGCAATAACTGATGGTTGGAATTCTTCTCGTTTTTTAAATCAGTCTGTGTTTGTGTATTGTAAACTCAGTTAAGCATCCCATTATTTGTAAAAATAAATAAATAAATCATTTATTTGTTTTTATTTTTGGGTGATCCTGAATAAAATCACTAATTTATTTAAAATCACTTAAGTTACTAATCCAAAAGCAGCTGAGGGATGAGTCCCCTAATCCTTACTCCCAAACTCATTCTTATCCCCTAAACTTGCTTTATGTAGAAATTCTGAAATAGTCGCAGAAAGCTTCTATCTGGAAACCATTCTCTGTCTTTAGCATCTAATTTAGCAGGGGTGCAACCCCTTGGCACCTTCAGAATTAAGTCTAAATTATTTAGCAGGGCATGTAAATAAAGCCTGTCGTGAACGGCTCCCTGTCCACCTTCTCAACCTCATCCTGGCCATTCCTACTCTGACTCCGAGCCCGTTCGATGCCCCACTCCATGTTCGTCTAACATTCTGACCGTAAGTCCTATCCTATTCTTTCGATTTTCAGGACTGGCTTCCAAGTCAATGGGAGCTCCCAGAAGTCAAGGGATTCATTTTAGTATGTTCAAGGACAGTCTTGGGCCGGAACCCAGATACTCAATATTGGATCAAATCAAGAATGGGGTGTGGAGTTGGTGGGGGGGGGGTGTCGTTAAGACCCAGACTCTGATGAGGGAGGGAGAAAGATGATAAGAGAAAAGGGAGGCTGTGGGGAGAGGAGCACTGTGATCAGCCTCCATGCCCCTTTATGGCTTTTGACACGAAGTCACTCCAGCAAAGCGACATCACTACCTTGCATTTTACTTGTTGAAGGTCCCAAGGAGTTTCGGGGGGCGCTTGTCCAGCACCCAGTTCGGGTTCTCACGCCAGCACCTAGGCCTAGATGAAGAGGAAGATGCCGGCTGGCAGCGCGCTCAGCGCCAGGTTGCCAGACCCCGCTGAGCGACCATCACAGGGATAGGCCGGAGCCCAGCACCAAGCCCGCCCTCAGGCTCCTCAGCAGGTGATGGTCTCCAATGGCAACGGCGTGCTCCTACTGCGCCTGCGCACCCACTCAGGCACTGCAGGGGCGGAGGGAGTGCTTGTGCGCAGACTCACTAGGGGCCTGGCGGCCACGTGGTCAGACAACTGGTCAACTACCTTTTGGTGTCTCTGGGAATGGTTTCTCCAAACTTCTATTCTGAGATTGCCCATATTGGTGCGTTTCTTATACACACACCTGCTGCACAGGGACCAGGATCACTGAGGAAAAGTCAGCCCTTCACATTTTCTGTCTTCAAAGAAAACTTTTGACCACAAGTGTACTTTGGAAGGTGCACTTTTGAATGAAGTGGCTGAGTCAATGGCTCATTTTGTTTTTCTTTAAACACGAGACCAAAGAAGGAAATTAGCGACGAGAGTAATGCTTAAGGAAACACCAGAATGACTTTTTGATCAACTTGCTGAGGTGGGTTTACCTTTTAGGTAATATATGGTGTCAGTTTTCTATTTGAGGTGTAGACGGTAGTTAAAACAGTGTTTATGAAGAGGTGCGTTAGCTGAGGAGTACAGACCATCCTATTAGGCAGCTATGAGTACTTACTGAGGCGTTTAAAGTATCTGGAGAACAGCTCCTCAATGTGATTTCTCATTTATTCATGGAAAATTTAGATTGGCATTGTGGAAAAATTAATCCAGCTTGGAATGTAAATTTTTAGTGAATGATAGCCAGTGAGTGAAACATGCAGAAAACAAGACAGGTTTTTCTTTGATAAGGAAATTTTCTGTGTTTCCAACACCTTTATTTACAAAAGCTAAATCATAAGTGTGTCTAAAAGCCGTCAAGATCTTTTATAGCCTGAAAAATCAACTGTAAACTGGGAAACTTTATTTTTAGTCTCACAGCTAGCTTCTTTACATTGAGACTCCAAAGTCCCCTCAAATCAAAGAAAAACAGAAAGCCCAGGCTCATTTTGTATTGGTCGGTATGTCATTGAAGGTAATAGTTTTATTCTTAAGTAATATATATCACTTCATTTTCTAACATTATTATCATTTTGTGAGTTTCTTGTCTATGAACAGAGGGGGCTCTGATAATATTAAGCATTCTCTTTGCTGTGGAAAGAGGAATTGTGTCTTCAACCTCAGGGTTATGGATTTTTTTTTAAGAATCCATAGTAGAAAGAGCCAGTTCTGATGAGATGGACCCCCATTGTAACTTGCTGCCAAGATTGATGGATTATTTGTGAGAGAAGTGACATGTTTCTTCATTTAAGGTTTGGCCAACAGTCTCTGGAAATTATCATGGATTTGATTTTTTTTTTTTTTGGACCAGGGCCAAAATGTGTATTCAGTATAAACATAGGAAAATATAGAAGAGTGAGCCAAACTATGAGACAGGCCCGGTTCCTCGGCATATCTTATTTCTTTTGGTAATATTACAGACCAGTAAAAGCACCATTGATTTTCTCAGTACCTGTAAACTGGATTTGGAAATTCAGAATTCATTTTAATTTTTATCCTTTGGTTGTTAAAAACACTGTATTCTTCAGCAATGAAGAAGCAATCAATCAGTCATGGTTTGACATCCAATGTGACTTATTTCTTCATGTGGATCATATTGTTAATTTCTCTTGAATTGGTTCCCAGTATACAAAAGACATTAGGGAAAATGTGCTGGAACTACAATTCCTATATAATGTTGTTAAAAGCATTGTTGGGGATTATTACAAGGACCCTGTTGGCTGTGAGCCCTTATAAAATAACTTGTCCATATTTCTTTGAGGAATTTTATTTATTTATACACTAGAGAAAACAGATGTTTCCTCCATGTAAACTCCAGGGTGTTCTAGTAAAGAAAAATGGAAATTATGCAAACCTAGGAAACTAAACAGTTGAATTCATTGTAGAAAAGCAGTATCTATACCTCTGTATATTTATGTAAAGTCTAATCTATATGTATATGTGTATAAACATGCAGGTACACACATATATATAGAGAGAGATTTCAGTTTTCATATGTTTACTGTAGAACTTATATACTATTCTGTAGTAAAATGCTAATTAATAGTTTAAACTTATCTTGCTTTTTCCCTTGCATTTACTATGTTGAGGCAATATGTTAATTGCCTTATATTGCTTATTTTATTTAAACTTCACCACATGCCTATGATGTACATACCACTGATATTTTCATTTTAACAGAAGAGAATGCTGAGGTTTGGCGAAGTTTAAGAGTCACACAGCCTATAAATGTTAAGAGTTGAGGTTCTAACTCCAGCAGTCTAAATCTAGCTCCAGAATCTGTAGCCTATCCTCCTGCCCTGTTTTCTTCCTCCAAGCCTCCTTCAGAAAGAGCTCTGTGCTGTGACTGTCAATTGCAAAAAGAATGTTGTTGAAGAAATCACAAGGTCTAGGGATGGTTTCCAGCTCCAGTTCTGGCTAGGTGTATTCCACTCTCTGCTTTTTGACTTCATTTCTCCCCTGTAAAGCTAGGTTCCTGAAGTACACATTGTAGCATTGTTTGAATGCATGAAATGACATTTGGCCTAAAAGTCCATACCGTATTCTAAAGCGTTGCCAAATACTTGGGAGAATAGAAGGAGTTGTGAAATATAAAGTGAAATTTTGCATGAGGTCTAAACCAAATGGAGACCCCTGGGAAGTGTGTATGGAGACAGAGATTGAATGAAGCCCCTTGAGCACTGCTGAACTGCCAGAATTTAGTAACAGTGATTTGTTTTTAAGAGTGAAGCCAGGGAACTGAGGGAGACGGGGAGAGCTAGGAGAAAAGAGAGAACAGTTATAAATTATAAATTTTCTTGTTTTTTTAAATGCAAATGAGAAAAAGAAATCAGTCAACTTTTGGAAACCACTGGTATCCAAGACCTCTCCAACCTGTGGGAATTAACAGGACATATTAACTGTATGGCCCAATTGGCCTGGTTTCCATCCCTGTCCGTTGAAGAATGACCCCTGTTCTCTTCAAATCCCCACTTCCAGAGTATTTCTGGGAGTCCCCAGAATTTTCACATTTGCTCTCCAGCAAGCCTGAGCTGAGCTGTTGCTGTGTGTAGGGGGAAGCCACTTTTCAGATACTTTGTAGTCTTCTCAGGCTTTGCTGCAAAAGAAGGCTGCCTTACCACAGGTGCTGTCTCCCAGGGCTCCCTAAGCACCAGAGCCTTGGAGGTGTTCAAACAGCCTTGCATTTTCTTTAGTCTTCCTTACAGAGGAGGAGCCTGGTTATAATCCATGCACAAAAATGAGGAGCATAGCCCTTTCTCCCACTGAGGTGAGGCTGGCAGCTGGGCTCTGATCTTTCAGCTTGAGGGTCAGATACCTGAACTCAAAATTTCTGTGGCATCTTTTCCTTGATGCAAATCACCCCTGCAAAAAGATGCCTAGGGACTCTGCACCCTACCCCCAGTTGTCCAAATTCAGGGTAGGTTTGGCCAGCATCTGCTCTGTGGGAAAAGGGGACAATTGTAATTGATTATTAAAGGGTCCTGACAAGTGCAAACATGCTCTGGGAAAGACAGCATTCAGAAATGTTGTTTTGACCAGGCATGAATCAATGACACATGTTTATCTAAGATACATTTATAGACTCTTGAAAGATCATTCTGACCATGTATTTCATGGTGAATGATCGACCTTCTCTAAAGCCTTAGAATTTAGAATTAGAAGACACCCTAGAGTCCTAGAGATGTAATAATGATTTGTGTTCTTCTGAGGAGGGAAGAGACTAAATACTAAATTAAGTAGCTTAAGTTATATTTCGCAGGCAAAGTCTTTGTATACAAATCCAGCATTAATTACTTGTGCATGAAAAAAGCATATGTTCACTGACATTTAGATAAATCCTACTATACTTCATTTTATATTACCCTATATGAAAAAAACATATAAAGCCTAAATTTTATGTAATAGCAGAAGTTTTTTTAAAATCACAAAGTAGTAGTGTAATATTTCTTTTTAAGCAAATGAATGAATAAATAAACATTTTTAAAAGATTCTCCAGAATGAAAATACCATAAAGCCTTTAAATAATAGCAAGCATGTGACCTTTATGTTGCTATATAATATTTTTATTCCAGTTACCTTCTAGGATCTTAGATCACAGGTCCAGCTGGAGAAATTTGTTCATAGTATATATTTGTTAACATCCCCTCAAATGTATTCTTCAGTATAGCTTGGCAGTCCTCTGTTTCTCTGATCAGTTTATTCTTCATTTCCACAACTTTACCCGCATTGAAAAAACATGCATAAAAGTGGAGCCACGTGGTTCAAACTCATGTTAATGGTCAACTGTATTATTATATTACTAAATCTCCTCTGTCCTATCAGCGAATGAGACAATTTCTTCCAAATTTATTACAAGCTTACTATAAAGAAGCATTTCTGTTTGTTTTTGAGTTACAAATGTCTGATTCTATCCAAGACCATAAGAATAGTGGGAATAATGGTTAGGGCAACTGTCTGGATCTCGGAGCCCTATTGCCTGGGTTCAAATCCATGCTTCACCATTTGCTAGCTACGTATATTAGGGCAAGATTTTTAACCTCTCTACCAAAGCTTTTTCATCTGAAAATGATCCTAATAATAGTTTCTGCCTCACAGGTGGTCATTGTGAGCACTGAAATAGTGCTTGGGATGTGAATGGTGCAAAGAATGGGCTAAATATATGCTGTTATTATTACTATTACTAAAGCAAATTGAAAAATAGAATATATTTGATAGAAATTTATTTAAAAAATGAACTTTGCTGGAAATGCTTTTCTGTTCCCTAAAGTAAGTTACTTTTATATTTGTTTATTTTACATGTATAGATATATAATATACCACCCCTCACACATTTTGGGGGCACCATTTATTTCCTAGACCCTCAGATCATGAAATTTATGTCTTCACTTTTGCTGAGCTGTTGAGCTTCATGATGAAGAAAACAGCATTTCTAATCACCCAAGTTGCTGAATAGCTGGGACCCAGGCAGGCCAATGACATTGAAATATGTGGCTCTCACCTGATATAATACATCTGCTTTCCCCGATGCAAAAATTCTTTTCTCATTCAGCCTCTTTCCTTATTTTGATTTCTCTGCCTACTCTTTTTGTCTATATTTTTTTCTCTTCTGGCTTCTTTAATAATATTACAATTTCAAAAAGGGACAATACTTTGCTATTTTCAAACTGTATTCATATAACAGAATCTCATTTGATCTCACAACAGCTCCTGGAGAAAAGGCAGATTTCTCCATTTTTGATCAATCTGTCTTTTTTCTTTATTATTGCTATTATTATTACTATTATTCCTTCCTTATCCAGTTTGGATTCCACAATCCATCATTTTAAAAATATTTTTTACAATGCCCTAAGCTTTCTTGCCCTTCTGCTATTTTGTCATCTCCTCTAGCAAAATCTTAACCATGGATGAAATCAAACAGATAGTTTCCCTGGACCCATAGTTTGCCTCAATCTAGCAGCAAGCCCTTGCTGGAGCAATTTGTTCATACTCCAAATTTGTTACCAGATCCTCAAATGTGCCCTCCACACAGCTTGGCAATCCTGTTGCTCTGATCACTTTATTCTCCAGGTCCACGACTTTTCCCATGTTACCATTCTGTTCAATATTCTGACTCTACTTATGCCCCTACTTTGGCATGATGTCACCACTACTTTGACAGGGATGATGTGAGCCATCATATCAGATCCTCCTTATGTACTCACTACCATTGTTGCAAATCTGTGGATATCTGTGAAAATCTCATGACTTAGGTGATGTTTTCCATCTGTACTTTTGATTTATTAAAACTTACAATGTCATTCATCCCTTCTCTCTTACCTTGATTGTTCTAATTGGCTTTTAAATGTGCCCACAATTCAAAAACAAAAAGCCAAAACTCAAATGAAAACCCCTCTATGCAGCATCCTTGTCTTACTGTTGTCCTATTGCAGGTGAGTTTAATGTACATGAAAATACTCTGTAAGTAGCAACATTTTGTAGTTATTTAAGAGGCATGATGTTTGATGATATTAATGTATAAAATAATGTAACCTCCAACAAGGGCAATTGGACATTTGCTTTCTGAACAGAAAGATGAGGAGATAAATTAGGGAACTCCAGTGACTGGACACCTAGAAAAATCATCATCAAAGAAGGTTTATCAATCTTCTTGGAGCATAGGTCAGATCTACTACTCCACAACCAATATAAAACCAAAATCAAATTTTAAAACATACTGAAAAAGGCTTTTGTTTCTAATGACATTTTATTAAGGAAAAAGTAACATGAACAGAAAAATGTGTAACTTTTGAGCTGCTGAATCATTCTTCATTCCTCTCTGGTCCCTCACCTTTGCCAGCATGTAGTAGTGGTAATGTAGGAAGACAGCGAGAGGGGAGACAGAGCTATCAGCGACCAACCTAAAAACAAATCTCAAACACAGTCTTTAAAGTCTAGAAATCATTGTGAACAATAAAAGACACCTTCTTAAGAAGTTTGTGCAAGTAGTTTTCCCCCATGAAATTAGACTGATGCCCCTTTTTCTTTTAATATCTAGGGGGATAAGTTGAGTAGTCGTTGTATCTAGGAGGAGCTGAAGAAGACTCTGGTGTAAAAGGGTTGTTTGCATACACAGTTGGAGCAGCCAGGACAGACTGGAAGGAATGAATAAAAATAGGCAATGTGGTTACTACAGTCCTACACGATTTCCCCTGGTACCATCATAGTCAAGGACAAAGAGCATTCTGGTAAGCCCATATTAGGATTTAGCCAACACAAGTCTGTATTTCTCCAGGGCATTTTCAGATAGTTTTACAAAGAAGAGAGCCAACTCACCATGTTGGTGATGGTGATTGTTTGGTAGGCAAAATGTGCTGTGACACAAGCTGTGAAGAACTCCAAGAGGGAGAAGATCATCAGCATGGCTGAAATGCCTTTTCCAGAAAGCTGAAATAGTAAGTAAACAGTGAAATTCTGGCTAATCAGGAGGGCCTCATGTGGGCTTCAAAAAGTTATTGACTCATCAAATGTGCTACTGCTTATACTCAACTCGCTCCATGATTATTCTTCCATTATCATCAAATGCTTGTTTCAGAAAAATGTAAATTTACTTTGGAATTTCTTTAAAATGCCAGAGATCTTTCCTTTTGGCAAGTAGACTATTTTGTTCAGAAATTAGAAAGAAGGTAGTTTTTTTCCTTTGTGATGACCTCATTTTTTTTTAATAAAAATGTTTCTACTCATTAAAAAATTCAAGCAATATAGAACCAGCTGATCATTCCATATGTCACTGCTTAGAAACAACCACAGTTAATGTTTGATGACTATTCTTCTAGCTCTCTGTGTATTGGGAAAAGGCAGAAGAATGGATGCTTGAAAAGATGCCATGAGAGACGGGATAAAAGAGAATAACCAAGAGAGAGGAGCATCATTTTATAAAAATGGAATCATGTTATTTCTATTTTAAATAGAAGTGTTAAACTCACTTGAGCTCTATACAAGCCTTCTATTTGACCAGATACAGTGTAGGCCAATTTTCCTTTGCTCATACTTCTGTTTATTTGGGTCCCATTTGTCTTCATGTTTCCATCTACAACTTGAGCCCTAGCTGTTGTTTTATATCCATGTTTCTGCATGTGAACATATAGCTGTTTCAGGGAGAGAGAGAGCTTAGCTGGCCCTGATCACAGTTCTTGCTAGTGAACATGGACTTTGTTTTTTTCTGTCTTCTGAGAATCTGCTAAATGCTTAGTACGGAGGCCTGCTCCATGGCTAGAGGTTTATTCTGTTCCGTGTATTTCTGCTCTTTCCTTGCTGGTAGCAGAGTACCATGCAGAGTACTGGAAGGTGTTGCCATTTCTTCTGTCTCTTGAGGTCTTGGGTACTACCCATGGTCTTGTACAATACAGGATTTGCTTTATCCTTTCTCAGAATTGACTGCTGTCCACTCCAGCCTTCTTAGCTACAGACTGGAGAGTGCTAGTGAGACCTCTCAGTATTTTTTAGCTTCCCTTCCTTCTTGCCTCAGTTTTGTTTCTAAGGAAATAAGAGCCAGACCTAAAAGCTGTGCTTTTTTTCTGCTACTTTGAGTAGCATCAGAGTGATTTGTTTCTCTACTTGGATGCCAGTTTAAAAGCTGTGTTTTTTTTTGAATAATTTTTGTTCTTTTGTTTGGTATTTTAGAGGATGAATTTTACTTTTTACTCTTGCTTCATTCTTTTTTTTTTTTTAACCAAGGAGCTTTCTCATCTATTTTTGCCTCCTGATATGGTTTGGCTTTGTGTCCCCACCCAAATCTCTTCTTGTAGCACCCATAATTCCCACGTGTTGTGAGAGAAACCTGACCTGGTGGGAGATGATTGAATTATGGGGGTTGGTCTTTCTTGTGCTGTTTTTGTGATAGTGAATGGGTCTCATGAGACCTGATGGTTTTGAAAAAACAGGAATTGCCCTGCACAAGCTCTTTTTTTGCCTTCCCCATTCATGTAAGACATGACTTGCTCCTTCTTGTGTTCCGCCACGATTATGAGGCCTCCCCAGCCATGTGGAACCGTAAGTCCGTTACACCTATTTTCCTTCCCAGTCTCAGGTATTTATCAGCAGTGTGAAAACAAACTAATACACCTTCTTATATAAGCTTTTCCTTACACTGCAGCGTTGTCCTTTCCAAGCACAAAAGTGATCATTCAAATTCCCTGCCTAGAATTCTACTATGTTTTTAACAAAGGAGCTTGGTGGAAAATGAGTGTGCCAGCAGTTCAAACTATTGACACTTCCAACAACATGTTCTAGGGGACAGGCATCTGATAGCAGTGAGTCAGATCATACCAGTGGTTGGAGTCAGGATTTCAGAATCCTTTAGCTGAGAAGCAGATGGCTTCATAAGCCTGCCACTCTGAGATCCAGTGGAACAGAATTACTTACACAGTACTGAGTGAACTGATAAGGAAAATGTTATTGTTGTTATTTGTTCAAAATATTGCGATAATTGTCTTAATGTTAATATTTTCTAGATATATAAGGAAGTCATTCCGTGTCTTTCTTAAGATGCATGTAGCCCACAGTCATTTAAATTGAAAAGCAAAAGCAAAACCAACCCCAACGCAAAATAAAACAAAACCAATAAAACCACTCTTTTGTGGTTTTCCATTGCTCACAGAATAAAAACCAAAACTGTTAACATGGCCGTTGAAGTAGGATGGAGCTTCCAGTCCAACCTCATTTTATACCACGTTCCTCCATTTCTTATGGATGCTAATTTACGTATCCCTGCCTTCAGGCTACCCTTTCCTCCTAAGATCAGAGTCTCCATGCATGGCTATATAAGGCTAATGAATGTGTGATTTAGAGCACATTCAGAGGCATGTACTTTTCATTACTTGGGTTTCTTTGTAAAAATTGGATGTTCTTATCCCTGTCATTTACCTCTCACTTCATATTTTACTCTGAAATTAAAAAAAAAAAAACCAATAACTTGACTGCCTTATTTATATAGAATTTCCAATGCTGGGAAAATAATTTTTGGACAATTTTAGAAGCCATAGAGGCCTATCCAAATCCTTTCCCATTGTTCATGTGATTGACAGTGAGATGGGCCAATAAGGGATGTCCGTTAAACCTTGGTCTATCTGTAGAGGTAACCCTCTCACTTTATTCTATAGACCTAGAGGTCATACGACTAGGGATGTGGCTAGAATAGAAAAAAGATTTTCCAAAAGAGCTGGTGTACAGTATTAAGAGATAAAAAATAGACCCAATTTATAGGACTGAAAAGAGAGCAGGCAGATGGTGGATTATGGGATACTTACCACGGCCCAGTAATCTTGGTAATATCCCCCATTGATGCACATGTCTGTCAGCAGCAGAATCACTCCAATGAAGGCAAAGATAGAACTAGTAATGTTCATTCCCAGGCTGCTTCTCAGCTAATGGAGGTGGCAGAAAAAAGTCAATTACGTATAGGATCAATGAAGTTAAGTGAAATAACAATCAATCAAATTTCATGGTTCTTATTTTTTAAAATTTCGAAATAAGTTTTCAAGTTGAAATGATTCTGTTTTCTGCTCTTCTTAGTAATTACCATAAACATTATTCTGTATGCAGCCTAGATGTAAGGTACTTCTAAAAAGCTGTAGAAAAATGTAAATCATATAAAGCAGCCTCTCATCTATTGTATTTTTCTAAAAGCCTCATGCACAATAACAACCATATTTTCTTTAAGAGAAAAATGAAAAAACAAATCTCTAATGAGCATTTTTCTGTGGCAGACATTGTGTTAAACTATTTAAATGATCTCATTTAACTCTTACAGCCATTGTATGAGGTAGTACGATAGCATCTGATTTCAAAGGTGGGGAAGTATTTAGACACAGCATGTTTGCTGAAAAATTCTGGAATTAATGAAAACCCTAAGTCTCTCTAGGGGCTAAATATGAATCCCTGAATTTAGAAGGAGAAGCTCTTTAGGCTTTTGTGGGCAGAGGTGTATGGGCAACTACAAAACTTTCCCCAGTTTCTGCAATAGGATTTTGACAAGCAGAAGAATAATTGTGAAACTAAGTCCTCAGCTGACTTGCTAGGGGTGGCACAGTCGAGTTCTTTAGAAGGTGCTTGTGCTGCAGCATGCCTTAGAGTCTCCTGAATGCCTCTCAAAGCTCTTAGAAAAATTGTCTTAGGTAAGTGTCAGTGGTTGTCTCCTCTAAGAGGTTGGATTCTATGCTTGGACAATCTCAGAGGGAAGGATCCGTAAAGGATGCAGGGGAAGGATGCTTTATTTTGTTTTTGGACCACAACAGGAGGGATTAATCATAATTAGGCTTATTTTATTTCAATTTGATTTCATTATTTTATTCTTGTTTTGTCTGCAACAGCACGACCTACACGATTCTGTGTTCCTTCTTCCCTGCTCTTTCCTCTTGTGCTGGATTACATATAATCTTGGAACCACCTCTGCTCTAGTTGACTCTAGTTCTTGGTAAATCACTTTCTTCTTCCTGGTTCAATAGTAGACCAGGAAATTGCAATAGGTGGGGTGCTGTGACTGAGAGAACTGAAAGTCCCATCTTACTGATCATTTTTATGAACAATTTTTATGGGACAAGTTAGACTCATTTAATGGCAATTTAAAGAATTGTTGTAAAACACACACCCAATCTGAGAAAGAGTAGGAAAGATACACAAATGAAAAAAAAAAAAGTAATACAAGACAGAGCTGAGAAGTGACAGATAAACAGTAGAGGCGTTGTGACTGATGTGGCAAGCAGGTATTTCCTGGCTCCTGGATTCTTCTTTGGACTTCCTGTAATGTAGCGTGACCTGACTGAGCCAGGGAGCATTTAGGTTAAAGCTTAAAGAATCCTAATCTTTACTGTTTCTCAGCCTTGTGTGTTCAAGGGTCGGGATGTTGAGCTCTGCCATTTCTTAGTGGCAAACTGTGTAGACCACTCTCCCACCTCATCACTCAGACCATGAGGCAACCAATAGATTTTTTTGGGGAAACTGCTCCCTTTTGCATTTCCCAAATCCAACTTTTCAATTTTCCTCCCCAATATATGAAGCTAATCTTTAAAGGGATTCAAAAAGTAGAAACAGTCTAACTTACCAGAAAAGGAGAAAGCTCCTTGGGTGCTAATATAGAGAGAGAGCCAGAGATAATGAACTGTGGAAATGAACAAATTTTTTGTGAAATGGGTTAACTGGTTGTGCTTGGGAATTTATCTTTATATGAAAGGTTAGTCTATTTATGTTCATCTCGTTTCCTTCTCAAAATTTTCTCTCACACTTCTGAATTTTCTGGAGTAACTCTCAGGCATACGTCCTTGACTTCTTTTTTATTTTGTTCTCCTTAGTTTCTGGCCTAAGAAGAAATGTGTAAGCATTCCTTGTTCTGAGGCTTACTGCTCAATTCCTTCTCATAATCAATTGCATTTTTTTATTAAAACAATTTTTTTAGGCCGGGCGTGGTGGCTCAAGCCTGTAATCCCAGCACTTTGGGAGGCCGAGGAGGGTGGATCACGAGGTCAAGAGATCGAGACCATCCTGGTCAACATGGTGAAACCCCGTCTCTACTAAAAATACAAAAAATTAGCTGGGCATGGTGGTGTGTGCCTGTAATCCCAGCTACTCAGGAGGCTGAAGCAGGAGAATTGCCTGAACCCAGGAGGCGGAGGTTGCGGTGAGCCGAGATCACGCCATTGCACTCCAGCCTGGGTAACATGAGTGAAACTTCGTCTCAAAAAAAAAAAATTTTTTTTTAGAGATAGGGTCTCACTATATTGCCCAGGCTGGCCTCAATTTCTTGAGCTCAAGCAATTCACCTGCCTCAACCTCCCAAGTAAATTGGACTACATGCATGCACCACCATGCCTGGCTTACTTGCATATTTTAAATCATGTTTCCAACCACCTTTTTATTTTTATTTTTATTTTTTTGTCACTCATCCCACAACATATACATTTCCATCTCAAATGTAATGGAAACCAAAACTTTGGCTTGCTGATTACATGATTAGAGTAAATTTTTAAGAATGGGATAAGCTCCTAGGTAAAATGGGGAATAAATTCCCTATTTGTTATGCTCATTCAGAGCTGTTAATTGTTTTGACATTCTCTAGCCCTCAGTTATAGGGCTTTATTGAGAAATGAGTTGTGAATTGGCTGGAGATATCAATACTTTGTAAACCAAGAAGGAGAGGTGTTCCAGCAAACTACTCACAGAAAGGCCACCCCAGAATGGGTATCCACCAACAAAAGCCAAAGAAAGAAAACTTAAATTGCTTTTATAAAGGAAGCTTATTAAACCCAAAATAATTCCAAAACCAAGGTGCATCAGTCCAATCATGATCTGGATTACCTGAAAAAAGAAAAAAGACATTTTAAAATTACTTCTTCACTTTCAGACGTGTGAAACATTACTGTCATCGCTGCTCCTGCTTATTTATTGTCAGCTTTGCGGAGACCCATGGTTGTCATTCAGGCACGCATCTGAAGCAGGAGGTGGCCCAGGAAGAATTCTTCAGAAAGTACAGCAGCTTAATCATGCGTTAGCATCTCTGAGGGCCTCTAAAGGACTCTTAGAAAAAAAATACTTTAGCTGTGGTGTCCGTAGCTGCTTTTTCAGATGGATCAGTTCTCTGCTTGAGTCATCTCAGTTATGGGTAAAGGAATTGGTGGCAATACAATCATTTATCCGACATGAATTATGTGCTTGGTCATGTTCTGAACACTTTACATTTATTGTTTCATGTAATCTTCCGATAACTGGACTGAGTCACAGAGACATAAAGAAATCAGGTATCCAAGGTCACAATCCCTAAGGGGCAGATCTGGCAATTTCCTGCAACACGTTGACTCCTGAGCCAGTCTCAGCTATTCAGTACTGTCTTCCCTCATGCTCAGCTCTGCTCTGCCTTTTCCATGAAGTCTTCGAGATTACACCCAATTAATCTTTTTTCTTTTTTTCTAAATTTCTGTTGCATCTCATGACAGAAAACAAACTTTATTACTTGATTTTGTACACTCATTTATATTGTTTATGCACCTTTAAAAAAAGAACAATATAATTTTCTTACCAAGAACAAAATAAGTTTCTTACCAATCGTTCTTCTTACCAAATATATATTACTAAAAGTAAGGTATACATCTTTCAGCTCTTTATACCTCTTATTGCACCTCCCTTCATTGTAAATAAAGATAGATTTCTGAGGAAAACCCATTTCTAGATTGATCCAAAAGTTGACTGCAGATGTGTAATTTATTTTTCCCCATGTTTACATCTTATCTGTCTAGGAAAACTGTAAATACAAAGACTGCTGTATTTATTTCTTTAATAAATAGCTTCTGAATACAAATAAATTAAAATTAGAAAAAAACCCAGTTGCATAAACAATGCTAAAAGTTTCTTGAGACTTTGATAAACACCATGAACCTTTCCCCCTTAAAAATTATTCTTGCACATTCACACACACACATACCGTATTTTTGCATATAGCTTCGGAAAGATGATGGGCCTCCTTTAGCTAATCCCACTTAAATAGCTCCTGCATTAGACTTCATATTTGGTTTCTACAACTCTTCTGTAGAGCAGCAGTTTAGCCATCTGGCCACAAACTTTCCATCCTTGTCCTTGCTGTCATCTTGATGAGGGTCAGTTAGATCTGAATTTGTACTGGTCCTCGTTTCTCTACCTGCAGCCCTGGTGGTACCATTTGCTAGATCAACATTGCCTATGGGACAGACTTTAACATTTGGACATTCAATTTGTGTGCATTTTTGGCCACAGAAGCACTTTAAGGTCTGAGTTGACTGGTACAGATGTGCCATGTCCTGCTACCTGTGGCCCTGGCACTGTCGTGATGCCTGGGGCCTGCTGATGGCATAGAAATAACAATCTTCCGAGAGAGGAAGTAGCTTTGCCAACTGGAGCTTTTGAAAGCAAAACTTCGCATCCTTTTAAAGTATTTGAAATACTTTAAAATATTTCTGGTACCAGGCAGCATGCTTCAGTGGCTCCTGATTCACTCAGTCAAAGCCAAAGCCTTCTGCTCTGCAGGCCTCACCAGGTGTGGCCTCTGCCAGTCCTCTGCCCTCCTGACAACTGCTCCCTCCCTCGCTCATTCTGTTCTATTTTATTAGCCTCTTCCCTGTTCTTTAAATATATCACACACATTTTCATCTAAAGACTTTTACACTGGGTGTTTTCCCTTTCTCTGATATCTGCAGGGCTCACTCCTAACTTCAGGTTTTGGCTCAAATGTCATGTTCTAAGGAAAGCCCGTCCTCACTACTTTGAAATTGCTGCCTCCTCACTGCCTGGTACTTGTTAGCCCTTTTACACTTCTTCATTTTCTCTATATCGTTTGCCACCTTCTAACACACTATGTACTTTACTTCTTCATTATGTGTACAGTCTGATTTCCCACACTAGGCTGTAAGGGCAGAGATTGCACCTGCTTTGTGCTCAGTGATAGTCCAGGCACCTGTGTGGAGTTGGCTGTATGCGGGGTGGGGGGGTGTTAGTTTGTCTCATTGGCTTATTAGGAACAGGGGATTTTCTCTATCTGGGAGGAGGAGGATGAGAAGGGCCGCCTCCACAGCTTGGTAAATAGTCTGCTGCAGGAGAACTTATGCTCATTTTTACTTCCCTAAAACATCCAAACTTGAAATAGGTAGTAAGATGGTTAGAAGAGTTTCTGGCACATAGTGAGCATCCATTTACGGAATGCTCCAGTAGGGAAGTTGGAGCTATGCGCAGGGAGAGACTTAATATAATTTGGTGGCATTGTGCTATTTGGAAAGCACAGCAAAGGGACTAACAATTCTACCTAGGCAGGTGGAATTTTCTTACAAGTAGGGCATTTTTGTTTTTGCGATGCCTACAGAAACAACATAGTCAGTTCAGAGTCCCCTTTGTAGAAGTGAGGTGACAGTTAAGCCATAGCATCTCTAAGAGTATTGTTGAGAGAGGCGAAGTAGACCCATTTGTAGTTCCCTTTTTTGGGGGTAGCCATCAGTGTTCATTTTTATGTAAATTCACCTTTAGGCAAATACCAGGCTTGTAACAAATCTAGAGATGGGATTGAGATTGTCCAAAAAGTCTTTTGAAGAAATGAAATCAAGCTAGATGTAGTGGTGCTTCCATCATGTCAATATTACCAAATCCTCCAGCTGGGAGGCTCCTCTGTCTCCTGTTAGATTTGTGCTTGATCTAAAATAAAATGAACTCAAGGGAAAGTCTATAGGCAGACTAAATATTTCTATCTAAAAGAGATAGTTTTAGAATAACATTCAGAACCGTTTAACAATTGGATCATATCTTTTCTCCTATAACTTATAAGAAGACCTTACAAATGTGAAATTAAAATTCTGGTAGTAAAGAGACTTACCCCTAGTGCCTTTGCTTCTTCTTTGAAGGTTATTACTGCCATTCCCATACTTGAATTTATCATTCGTGTATTTCCTTGACCCAGTTGACTGCCAGCAGAGGTTTCTGGATATCTGGTAGAGCAGGGCTGAGCATACTGAGCATCCTGGGCTTGGTTTTCCGAGTTGATTGAACCCAGAGGCTGTTGAGATCCAGAAGCCAGAAAGCTGCTTGGTGGGTAAGGGCTGGGTATAGTTTCATGTACTCCAGCGTGGCTTGTTGGCTTGGATGACATCTTTATGTCCTAAGTATCACAAAACATACAAAAATGATACGTTTATCCAGAAGAGAAACTAAAGAAAATCTTACCAAATGTCAAATGTCAATTATCTATGCAAATGGAGAGAGCAAGTGAGCAGATAGTGGGCCATAACAACTGATAGAAACATGGTTCTCAAAACTCCCCAACCCCCAGGCCAAGGACTGGTGCCTGTCCATGACCTGTTGGAAACCTGGCCACACTGTGCAAGGTGAGCAGCAGGCAAGCATGACTGCCTGAGCTCTGCCTTCTGTCAGATCAGCATGGCATTGGATTCTCACAGGAGCGTGAACCCTACTGTGAAGAGCACATGCTGGGGTTGCATGTGACCTATGAAAATCTAATGCCTGATGATCTGATGTGGAACAGTTTCATCCCAAAACCATCTCTCATCATTATGATATGATATGAGAGATGCTGTGCTGTTGACTGTGAAGATGGAGGAAGGCGTCCATGAGCCAAGGAATATGGGTCGCCTCTAGAAGCTGGATGAAACCAGGAAACACTCTTCCCTAGAGTCTCCAGGTCATAGTAAGCTGGTATTGGGCTTCTGACCTACAGAACTGTCAGAGAAAAAAATTGTATTGTTTTAAGCCACTATGTTTGTGGTAGTTTGTTATATCAACAAATAGAAAATTAATACAGAGGCCAAGTAATACAGTACTTGGATAGCAAGGAGGGCAGTCCAAGGTTAAAATTATTTGTCAGTAATTGGGAAACTAGATAGTTCATATATGCCCACTTCAGTTGATTCTCCTGTTTGTTAGGAAAAATACTCTTATTTATTTTTTATTTATTTCTGTCCTTCTGAAAGCTTAGAACATCTCAGGCCCCATGGGGCTAAGGGAAATTTTGTTGGCAATAAGCCAGGACAACTGGATATGGACAACAATGAGTATTAATCTTTGAAAAAAATTATGACACTTAAAAATTTTGTCTTCGGCCTTAGATTTCTTTTTTTTTTCTTTTTTTTTTTTT
>NW_016107568.1:289673-336570 GCF_001604975.1 Cebus imitator
TGTCAAGAAAGTTAGAGCAATGAATATCTCATTCTTGGTATGAAGTATGAATACTATGAATAATCTATTGGCATAATATATCACTGGTATCTAACAGGGACATATTCAGACCCTGTGGTTGTAGAATCCAGCAATTTTAGGGTAGGAAATACTCTGTCCATTTATCCTGTCTCATTCCCCTTCATCTACAGATGAGACATTAAATCTGAATCAAGCTAAGTGACATGCTCAAGGTTACATAGAAAATGTGTGACAGAGTTAGGACTCCAAGATGGGATTCTTGTCTGTTGACTAAGAATCCCTCCCCCTGCCCCCAGTCATCCATACAGCATCACTCTGGACACTTGAAGCATGTTTTCCAGGCCAGCCTTGATGACAGGGTATTGACTCTGCTCCTGCAACTACCCAACAACAAAACTTCTGTCTTCTGATGCCATGAAAGAAAAGGCGTTTATAAACCAGATTAACTTCTTAGCGATTGATGAGTAAGCAATTAAGTTAGTAAGGCTTCTCTTTATCAAGCCTTAGGTGAGCTGTCTAGAGAGCTAACATGTATTAAACACTTATAGTAGGCAGAGTAGGGTCTGTATAATGCCATGTTTAGGAACATGAACTTGGAATCTCACAGCACCTTTGTGGTCTTTGACAAGTTTGTTAACCTCTCTTTGACTTTGTTTTCTGCCTGTAAAATAGAGCTTATAAGTCTACCTTTCTTAGAGAGTCACTTTGAGTATTAAAGAATTATCCTCTGCAAAGTATGCAGAATTGTGCCTGTTACAACCAGAGGGATTGGCTTTATTATTATTGCTGTGTTAAGTGCATGATACACTATGTCTGTACACTTTACAGAACCCCATGAGGTAGGTACTCTACTAATATTATCCCTACTTCACAATGACCAGAATTGAATCCAGAACTTGCACTCATACCTTACTCTCCGAGGCTACATACAACTGAAAATGGTTGAAAACTCAACAAAAAGGAAGAAACCACCATTCTGAAATATCTGATTACAAAGGGATTGTTTTTTCAAAATGGAAACACATTTTAGCACACAAAAGTTTATTTTGAACAAGGAAAAATAAACAACTCTGTAATTGTGATTCTTGGAGTTACTCCATGTAACTCTCAATAGCATCTGAGAATGTGAGGTTATACACCCCATGGATCTGGTTTCTGTGGCCAAATATTGCCCAAGCCCTCTTTTCTAATCCTCAATCTGCTACTTCACTAAGTCTGGGGCTTTAAGCAACTTTCTTCCCTGTTAGCTCCTATGTCTCGACTGTAAAATGACAGATGATGCAATATAAAGGGGCTAATGTAAGGATCAAATTAGCCTAATTTATGCAAAACTGGAACAGTGCCTGACACAAGGCAAGAGCTTAATGAAAAGTAGTTATTATATTATTATTAGATCCGAAGGTATTCTATCTTGTTTTAGGCAGTAGATGTAGCCATAGGAAAAGTTTATAAAGGAAACTGAACAGGGTCAATGTCAAAAGCAAGGAAATAGGAGAGGGGTACTCAGAGTACAGTAATTAACCAGAACAAGAATTTTTTTGAACTTTTAAAAAGTGCACAATTAAACAATTGTCCACGTTTCTACATGTATATGATTTCATTACATTCTCCTTTGCTGTCAATCGTTGCCTTTTTTTTTTTGTCTCAAGAAATTTTATGAGGAAAATTCCATACTTTTCATTTATTTAACAACAGTTTTCCTTTCATATCTGCTATTTAGTTTCTAGACTTAGAATTTAGTTTCTGTACTAAGAGCTATAAGTTTCATATAGAGCTCAGATTATTCATGGCTAGGTCTATAGTTATTATGACTACTCTCAGAATACATTTTTACTAAGTCAAGTTCTGGTTTTATAAAAAGAATTAAAGACTGAGCCAGTTCAGATTCTTTAATTGTTCAATTGAAATGAAGATAATTCTGTAAATGATACATGAGAAGGGAAACTAATAAATAGATTCTTTTCATAGATTCTACCTATTAACTTAGTAGGATTTTTCTCAATAGTTGATAAGATATTTACCATCAGTTGTCCTTTTTTTAAAAATAAAAATTAGAACAACTGCAATTATTTTTAAGAACAAGAAACATAAAAATATAGGAGCTCTGAGGAGATAAAAAGTAAAGACTAAAGTAATTAGAAAAAAACCTCACCAATTTCCTCTGTGATTAGATTATTTCAAATAAACATGGGAAAAATTTTACTTTGTTCTTCTCTTTCTCCTCCTTCTGCTGCTTCTTTTTTGAGACAGAGTCTCACTTTGTCGCCCAGGCTGGCATGCAGTGGTGTGATCTCAGCTCACTGCAACCTTCACCTCCCGGATTCAAGTGATTCTCCTGCCTCAGCCTTCTGAGTAGCTGGGACTACAGGCACATGCCACCACACCAGGCTAATTTTTGTATTTTTAGTAGAGACGGGCTTTACCATGTTGGCCCAGATGGTCTCGATCTCTTGACCTCGTGATCCACCCGCCTTGGCCTCCCAAAGTGCTGGCATTACAGGAGTGAGCCACTGCACCCAGCCAATTTTACTTTTTTAACAGTTTCTTTTTATGTCGTTTTCATGCTAACTTCACTTTTAGCAGAGAGAAGATGATTATTATTTTCAAGAGTACTTTATAGCATAAAGCCAAACATAAAACCAAATCATTTCCACAAAATCACCCAGTATATCCACAGGTATATGCTTATATCACCTTTCACAAAATGCCGACCTGGTGAAAATGAGTGTTTTTTCCCCACCTATTTTAATTTTAATTGTCTTCTTGTCAGAAAGAAGTACCTTAATTAAAATGTGTTACAAAACCTCCAGTATTTCTTCTGTGTTCTGTGTTGTCCTGTGGTAGCCATATAGTAATCATCAAGTGCCCATTGGATCTTGGCTTTGTCCTTTTTGGTCGATGTTCATGGAATGGCATACAGTTGAACCTACTGTTCACCTTTCTTAGCATTAGTGGCATTAGCTTTTTTTTTTTTGAGATGGAGTTTCACTTTTGTTGCCCAGGCTGGAGTGCAATGAAGCGATCTCGGCTCACTGCAACCTCCGCCTCCCAGATTTATTTGATTCTCCTGTCTCAGCCTCCTGAGTGGCTGGGATTACAGGTGCTTGCCACCATGTCTGGCTAATTTTTGTATTTTTAGTGGAGACAGGGTTTCACCATGTTGGCCAGACTGGTCTCGAACTCCTGACCTCAGGTGATCCTCCTGCCTCGGCCTCCCACAGTGCTAGGATTACAGGCATGAGCCACCATTCTCAGCCAGCATTAGCTTTTTTTTTTTTTTTTTCCATTTTGCAGTCCCTTTTAGTTCTTTTATAGCGATCAACTTACTTTTTCATTCCTCTCCTGTTTTGTTTCTTTCTTGTTTCATTAATGGTTTTATTTTCCCTCATTTTTCAATTGGCCTCAACATAGAGTCGAGAAATTGTCTTCATCTCTCCAATTGAGAAAATGGAACCCACACAGGTAGATCAGCCCCACTTTGTGCCCACTGATTTCGGGGAGAGATAGGCAAAGAGTTTTCATTGGACTTACTTTGTTCCTTTGGCACCTCTGTGTTTTCTCTTTCTCTGCTCCAACCTGTGTTGCCAGTACCGGATATTTACCTGGATTTTATAGGTAGCTTTTATGTCCGTGCTTCAAATCAATTTGTCTTGTATCTTTTTGTAGTTCCAAAGTCCTTTTATCTCAAGTGATGTAGGTGAATTTGTAAATTTTATAATATGCTGTTTTACATCTTTCTCTCATTTTTATGGGGAATCCTATTCTGACCTTCCCAAACACTTTAGTATTTATTTTCTCCAGCTTTCTGATACTTAATCATTGCAATATCATATTGCATTTTAATGCCTATTAAATTAGATGAACAAAATTGGAAAATGCAGATAATAAAAAAAGAAGAGTAAAAGCACTCAATCTCACTACACAGACATAATTAATAATAGTATTTTCATTTTGATTTATAAACTTTTGTATGCACATGTATGTGATTTAGTAAAATCAAGTAGCTTAATGTCCTATAAATAGCTTTTAATATCAATAAAAATAATAATAATTCTTAATAGTGGCATGCTATTTTATTTTTTGGAAGTGTACTATCACATTCCAGTTATTTAAGTTATATCTCAGGTACAAAATCTGACAATAATCCACAACTAACATAATCACTATTACACATAGCTTTTGGCTCTTCCAAAACTGTAGCTAAACAAAAATTACAAAGGAAATAATGATTCCCTGCCTTATAAGTTTATAATACTCATTTGAAATGAACATTGTACACATCACTCTTTAAATTTCCACTATTTAAATAAACTTGCTTCTTGCTTATTAATTTGTTTACTCTAACTTGGATTGATGGTAGTGCTACTTGCAGAGGATAATGCATTTCTAAACTGTTTCTATGTTTTATTTTAACAGTAACCGTAGTAGAAAAATCAGTCTCACAGAGGTATGTTGACAGGAACAGAAGAAATTTTGGAATAATTTCAGAAATGCACAATATTTATTTGAAATTCTTATTTAAAACAAGTGACAACATATTTTTAAAATACATATTCAATCCATCAGTAGTCACTTCCAACAATTTATCCTGTCTATAATTTTTTTTCTTTTAATAAAAAAATGGATTCTGAGATAATGTGATATTTTTCATTCTGTATCTCACTGATTTCACCTATTGACCTGTTTGTCTATTCTTTCACCAATGCCACCCTGTCTTCACTACTGGAGCTTTATAGTAAGTCTTGAAGTTGGTTAGTGTCAGTCCTCCGACTTGGTTCTTCTGTTTCGATATCATGTTTGCTAAAAAATTTCATATATACAGATATAGAGAACAAAATGTTGGTTAGCAGGGTAGCTGCTGGAGGAAATGGGAGATGTAGATAAGAGGATGCAAAGTAGCAGATATGAGGGATGAACAAGTCTAGAGAGCTAAGGTACACTGGGAGGACTATAAGTAATACAATTGTAATATATATGGGATTCATGTGAAATGAGTAGATTTTGGTTCTCTTGCCACAAAAACAAAAAGAATGGGTAACTACATGAGATGATGGGTATGTTAATTTGCTTCACTTCAGAGGCTTTTTGCTATTTATATGTATCTCATAACATCACGCTGTATATTTAAGTGAATACAATAAAATATATTTATAAAAAAGAAAAAATGTATTCCAGAAAGATCAATTTTCAATGTTTGGGCTTCTGAATTTTATATTCCCTCAGAAGGAATATAAAATTTATAAGGTGAAATTGGTAAAAACTTGTTGCAGATGTGGAATATCAACATCAACCATTTTCTTGTAGTTGTTAAATTATGTACCATCACTATCTGTAAATACTTTTTTTCTAAGCTTTTAATGTTTGTTTTTGCCTTTTAATCTTACCTGCCATTGTAAAACATGTTGCAGTTTTTCTTTGCATAGAATTATCATAATCATTAAATTATTAAAGATATCATATAAATAAGTGATTCTGGCCATAGGCATATCTTTGAAAATTTGAGATTAAACTAGCTTCCTGTCTTGATGAAATGCAAACAGTTTACTACCTATGTCATGTATTTTCAACAGAGCTTTTCCAATGGAACAATTGGTTATAAAGAATGTTTCTTGAAAAGGACCTTTACATCCTTTGTTAGTTGTATTCCTAGGTATTTTATTCTCTTTGTAGCAATTGTGAATGGGAGTTCACTTTTGATTTGGCTCTCTGTGTGTTATTGGTGTATAGAAATGCTTGTGATTTCTTCACATTGATTTTGTATCCTGAGACTTTGCTGAAGTTGCTTATTAGTTTCAGGAGATTTGGGGCTGAGACGATGGAGTCTTCTAAATATACAATCATGTCATCTGCAAATAGAGACAATTTGGCTTCCTCTTTTCCTAATTGAATACCCTTTATTTCTTTTTCTTGCCTGATTGCTCTGGCTAGAACTTCCAATACTATATTGAATAGGAGTGGTGAGAGAGGGCATCTTGCCTGTGCTAGATTTCAAAGGGAATGATTCCAGTTTTTGCCCGTTCAGTATGATATTGGCTGTGGGTTTGTCGTAAATAGCTTTTATTATTTTGTGATACGTTCCTTCGATACCTAGTTTATTGAGGGTTTTTAGCATAAAGGGCTGTTGAATTCTGTCAAAGGTTTTTCCTGCATCTATTGAGATAATCGTGGTTTTTTATCTTTGGTTTTGTTTATGTGATGATTACATTTATAGACTGGCGTATGTTGAACAGAACTACAAACCACTGCTCAATGAAATAAGAGAAGACACAAACAGATTGAAAAACATCCCATGCTCATGGTTGGGAAGAATCAACATCATGAAAATGGCCATACTGCCCAAAGTAATTTATAGATTCAATGCTATCCCCATCTAGCTACCAATGACCTTCTTCACAAAACTGGAAAAAAGCACTTCAAACTTCATATGGAACCAAAAGAGATCCCACACAGCCAAAACAATCCTAATCAAAAAGAACAAAGCTGGATGCATCATGCTGCCTGACTTCAAACTATACTACAAGGCCACAGTAATCAAAACAGCATGGTACTGGTACCAAAACAGAGGCATAGACCAGTGGAACAGAATAGAGGCCTCAGAAGCAATACCACACATCTACAATCATCTGATCTTTGACAAACCTGAGAAAAACAAGCAATGAGGAAAGGATTCCCTGTTTAATAAATGGTGTTGGGAAAACTGGCTAGCAATGTGCAGAAAGCAGAAACTGGACCCCTTCCTGACACCTTACACTAAAATTAACTTCAGATGGATTAAAGATCTAAACATAAGACCTAACACCATAAAAACCCTAGAAGAAAACCTAGGCAAAACCATTCAGGACATAGGCATAGGCAAGGACTTCATGATTAAAACACCAAAAGCAATGGCAACAAAAGCCAAAATAGAAAAATGGGACCTAATTAAACTTAAGAGCTTCTGTACAGCAGAGGAAACACTCATTAGAGCTAACTGGCAGCCAACAGAATGGGAAAAAATTTTTGCAATCTACCCATCTGACAAAGGGCTAAGATCCAGAATCTACAAAGAACTAAAACAGATTTACATGAAACAAACAAACCAACCCATTCAAAAGTGGGCAAAGGATATGAACAGACACTTTACAAAAGAAGACATCAATGAGGCCAACAAACATATGCAGTCTTTTTTTTTAAATTTATTTTATTGCATTTTAGGTTTTGGGGTACATGTGAAGAACATGCAAGATTGTTGTATAGGTACACACGTGGCAGTGTGATTTGCTGCCTTCCTCCCCATCACCTACATCTGGCATCTCTCCCCTTGCTATCTCTCCCCAACTCCCGCCCCCCACCTTTCCTCCCCTGCTCATCATCACTGGTCATCAGAGAAATGCAAATCAAAACCACATTGAGATACCATCTCACACCAGTTAGAATGGTGATCATTAAAAAATCTGGAGACAACAGATGCTGGAGAGGATGTGGAGAAATAGGAACATTTTTACACTGTTGGTGGGAGTGTAAATTAGTTCAACCATTGTGGAAGATAGTGTGATGATTCTTCAAGGACCTAGAAATAGAAATACCATTTGACCCAGCAATACCATTACTGGATATATACCCAAAGAATTATAAATTTTTCTATTATAAAGACACATGCACACGTATGTTCACTGTGACACTGTTTACAATAGCAAAGACCTGGAACCAACCCAAATTTCCATCATTCATAGGCTGAATAAAGAAAATGTGGCACATATACACCATGGAATACTATGCAGCCATAAAAAAACATTGAGTTTGTGTCATTCATAGGGACATGGATGAATCTGGAAACCATCATTCTCAGCAAACTGACACAAGAACAGAAAACCAAACACCATATGTTATCACTCATAGGTGGGTGTTGAACAATTAGAACACATGGACACAGGGAGGGGAGCATCACACACTTTGGTCAGTAGGGGTGTGCTAGGGGAGGGACAGTGGGGGTGGTGAGGGTGGGGAGGGATAATGAGGGGAAAAATACCAGATATAGGTGATGGGGGGATGAAGGCAGCAAACCACCTTGCCAGGTATGTACCTATGCAACAATACTGCATGATCTGCACATGTACCCCAGAACATTACAATTAAAAAAAAGAATGTTTCAATTTTCTCAATTTTTAAACATATTTTCTTGAGTTAGAGTTGACAAACCAACTTAACATATTACATGTTGCAATGTGGTCCCATAGAGCATGACCAATATTAAGCTCACACCACATACAACTTGTTATATAAGCCACATGCATAATGGTTTATACCCTGTTCAATGAGATGGAAGTCACTACATGATACTACATACTACTCTCCACACTTGATCTTAGCCAAAAGGTTGAGAAGCTGTATATGCTTTATATTCATTTTCTGTATTAATGCCTTCATGAAATAGCAAGGCAAGAAGGAAAGAAGGAAGGGAGGGAGGGAGAAAAGGAAGAAGGGGAGGAGGGAGGGAGGAAGGGAGGGAGGGGGGAGGGAGGGAGGGAAGGAAGGAAGGAAGGAAGGAAGGAAGGAAGGAAGGAAGGAAGGAAGGAAGGAAGGAAGGATTGATTCCAGCACTGGTCTGTGGTCTATGGTTTGAATAACACAAACCTGTCAACCGTTATGACTCCATGTTTGCCAGACAGGTTCTATCCTGCAGGTAGAGGTACAGGGAGTCAGGTCTAGTCTTCTGAGAAGGGGAATGGTGAGAGCAAGGTCACTCAGGCTGAAAGGGTCAGTAAAGAAACCACAGCCCAGTAGTATAAACTGGGTCAGAATAAATACAGGAAGAGGAGAGGTAGCATGCTTAGGGGTCCTAGAAAAAGTATAGAAATAAATTCTAAATCTCAATCAGTAGTGGGTGAAGGATGGCAGTATATTCAATATCAGGTTAGGATTGATTTAGAAATAATATCACATGCAATTTAATGGATACTGTTGGCTTGCATAAACCTTTATTTAATTCTTCCAACAATGCCTATTAAATTTAACTGCCATTTTACACTCAGGAAACTAAGTTGCAGCATGGTGAGCAATATGATTAGGATCAGGTAGTTAGAAAGTCGTAGATGGTCTGTCCAGGGGTGTCTGAGTCAAAACTATAGTTTTCTACTAAACAGGGCACCTTCAGTGACTGGGAGTCTGACTGAGTCTCTAGGTAAACTTGAGTCAATCAGCAAGAGTGGAGTGAGATGGAGGCAGAGTGCATTCATGAATGAATGCATGGGGCTTCCACAGCATGACTTTTCACAAAGCTTGAAACTCCATATGTATGTAGTATCTGATCCTCAGTAGTGGCCTCCAGTGACACGTGTGGTACAGTTCAGAGGAGGAATTGTGACACGATGGTGACAGATTTCACCACCAGGTGTCCTTCATGGTTAATCTTTGCTTTAAAAACATCTTGCTTCTATTGAACAGCTATTCTTTTATTCTCGTTTTTCTGATTTAAAAAGAAGTTGACTGAGAACCTTGGAAAGGCAAGAAAATACATTTCTCTGCTTCTCCCCTAACACTGTGCAAACCTAAAAAATGACAAGTGGTTGAGAATCTTACAGTACTTGTTACAGTATGCCCACTTTAGTCAAGTATTTTGAATCTAGAGAAAGTATTTATCTACTAAAGACCTTGAATTTCACTAGTTAGGGATGAATTGGTTCTGTGACTCTGATTTAAATTAGAAAGCAATAAAAGAACAGAGCACGTTTTGAAATTCACCAAATACTTACTGAGGGCCAGCTCTGTGCCAGGCACTATTCCAGGCTCTGATAAGTGAATATGGTAGAAAATGCTTATTATAATTCTAGATTTTGTATCCTGTAGGTACTCTAGTACTAATCTACCTGCAGGTTTCAATTGGGTGTATCAGCTAGGTTTCCTAAGAATAGACTCCTGTCATCAGAGTCTTCCAAGTTCATGGGTGGTTCAAAAATCTGGCATGAATTTAGGGTGGAAGGGTAAAGGCTGCAGACATTGCTAGATTCTTATATCTTGTTCATGCTAGGATATACGATGTCTCTGAAATATTAATGCCTTTAATTGCACAGATGAGAATCCATTTCTAATAATACTATGTCATAAGCCACTCATATTTTTAAAACTTGGGCATGTATTATGCTAATTAGAAAAGGGTCTGATATCAATACCACTGATTGCCTTTGAAGGGTGAGTTTTGTGATTAGAGTGCCATTTCATTGCCACTCCTAATTAAAGTGGAAGGAACATAGGTTTCTATTATAGCTTAATGCAATGAAAAAGTAATTAATCAATATTACACCATCTACATGGAAGTAGGTAGGCTACAGATATTGTAGCACTAGTCCTAACCCTCAGGTGTTCAGATTCAGTGGACCTCAAATGGGATCCAGAATTCTGCTTTTTAACATTCATGCCCAGTTGAAGGAAGGCCTCCCTCTGAGTTTTGAGAATCACTGGATTATTCTGGTAGAAGTACTATAGGAGGCTAGAAGAAAATGAAAGGTGGTAGCTAAGCCAACTCTATACCCACTAAATGGACCACTCAAAAACAAAAGTAATAAACTATTGATACAGGAACTGAAGGATCTCAAGGGCATTGTGTTAAGTGAAAAAAAAAGCCGACCTCAAAAGATTACAAACTCCATGATTCTATCTACAGGATATTCTTAAGATGACAGAGTATATGTTAATGAACAGATCAGTGGTTGCCAGGGATTAGGAATGGGGTTGGACTGTAAAGGGGTAACATGAAGGAGTTTCTTTTTCCACCATAAATCCCTTGATTGGTGGTTATATAAATCTCTACATGTGATGAATAAACTGAGTATCTGAGGATTAGGACTAGTGCCACAATATCTGTAGTTCACATACTTTCACATAGATGGTGTAGTATTGATTGCCTTTTAGTTGTATTAAGCTATAATAGAAACCTATGTTGCTTCCACTTTAATTAGGAGTGGAGATGGACTGGCACTCTAATCATAAAACCTACTCTACAGAGCAATCAGTGGTATTGATCTCAGACCCTTTTCTAATTAGATGGAAACTTTCTACAGTCTCAAGTGTTTAGGGGATGGAGGAACTGTTCGAAATTCCAATTGTGGTGGTTAAATAAATCTCTACATGTGATGAATAAACTATATATACACACACAAAACATAGTGCGTTTAAAAACTAGTGACATCCAAATAAGTTGTGAGGTTCAGTCAGTGATGTTATACAAATGTCAGTTTCCTGGTTTTGGCAGTTATACTGTGGTTATATCCAATACGCACGTGAGGGAAGCTGGCAGAAGGATACCTAGGAGCTCCTTGTAGTATTTTAGCAAGTTGTATGTGAATATAAAATTATTTCAAAATAAAAAGTAAAAACAAAAGAAATCAACAATAACCAGCCTATGTTGAAGTTGCCAATGTAGTAAGGATTAAAGATAGTGTCTGAAAACACAAACGGGGAAGGTAAAACCCATGGAGGTTGAGAATATGACAGAATCTCATACAGACACCCTGCGTTCACATGTCTGTTCTCCTTCTTTCTAGTTGTGACTTCAGGCAAATTACTTAACCTCTCTGTGCTTTAGTCAACTTGTCTTTGAATTTGGGAAATAGCAGTATCTATGCTGAAGGGTTATTGTGAAGCTGAAGTGAGATATGTGTACAGAACACATTTATTAACGTTTGATACATAGGGAGGACTCCAAAACATGTCATTTTTTTTGTTAGCAATGTGGAGAAAGAAGCATCAATACTTAGGTTAAAGTGAGTGTGAGGATCTCTGGAATACTGAAAATTGAAAATTTCTGTATATTTATGGTGTACAACATGATGTTTTGATAAATGTGCATCTTGTGGAATGATTAAATCCAGCTAATGAACACATCCATCACCACATATACTTATCATTTGAAGGAAAGTAAAGTTGTGTAGAAGATAAGGCAGGTATTTACTTTCGTTTTAATTTGAGTGCTTTACAGAGGTAGTGCTAATGGAAATTGTGTTGATGATTTCACTAGGTTCTTAAAGAACAAAGTCTAATACAGTTATTCAAAGATAATTGAATGAGCAGGGATGGGGGATGCTGAGGTGAGTAAAAATGATCATTACCTTCAAGAAGCTTATATCCTAAGGACAGAGTCAGACTCAGTGAAATACACAGTTATTAGGAAATCCAATCAGGCTGTGAGACAAGAATTTAAAGTGGTTGGTGAGGAAAGGCTTTGCAGAGGTCATCCTGAACCTGCCTTTGAGCAATTCTTTCTCTGTAATGGGAGAGTCTGCCGGGTTTCTGAGGCTAAGAAGTAATCAATCTTTGGCTTAAAAGTAGCAGCATGATAATTTAATTTTGGCTAATATTGCTGGCTAATTGTGGTCCCATCATACTCACTCATAGACTCTTCCTGAGATCTGGAAACTCCCATCCATTGGAAAGGGTGAGAGTCCTGGTCTTTTATTTAATGGTCACTTCACCTTTCATCGCATTCCCTGGAGTTGAGAGGATAGGGCAAAGAAATGGAGCTCCTCCATCCCCACGTTAGGGAGCAGAGGGGAGGGGGTTTGGGGAACACAGGACTGGCAAGCCCTGATCTCCATCATCGGATGGACATCCTGTTCACTTCCTCTTCCCATCATGAGTTTCTGCTTTCTGGAGTAAAAGGTGAAGGAGGTGCAGTCTGGGCCTAGCCTCTTGGGGGCCAAGTTTGCTCTTTCCTGATCCTTCTCTGATTTTACTGGATATCCCTAAACACACCTTAGCTTTTGCATTATTAATGGAAGGTCCTGTTGATGGGTACTGTCATAAAATGTTTTTGTTTTTCAGAAAAGCAAACCAAAAGATCTGTAAACAATGATGTTTGCTAAGGGTTGGAAATAGGATATTTCAGAATGAAGCACCATCATCTAAGTGTGAAGAACATAGAGCTAAACAAAGAAGCTGCCTCTTAGAGATGTTCTATTCCAGGACTCTGCTTTCCATCTGAGAGTGAATATTCAAATTTAAACTATTTTATTAATATTATTCTTTAAATGTCTCTGCCAGAATTTCCATCAAGTCAGTAATATAGCTGAGTAGTTCACTGAATCTATCACATAACTGTTAAGATGTGCCATTATTTTATATAACACAAAGAAAGAAAATTCTGCCACTTAACCTATAATACTGTAAGATTTCAAAGATGTTACACAGTAGGAAAAAAAGTAAAGAGTTAATATGGCATGGTATGTCTTTAGATGGAAGATAGAATTTCCTTTTTAGACTTAAGATAATTGGAGAAACAATAAATATTTTATAATTAGGCTGAAGTTTGAATTCCAGTTCCTCTGTTGCGTGACCTTGGGAAGTGACATTTCTTTAAACTCTATTTCTTCCTCTGTAAAATGGGATTATACCTACCTTCGTTGGGTTGAGGTGAGGAATAAATGATTTACTGGATGTAATGCTTCTACCCTAATCCCTATCCCATGTTGTACATTTTAAAAAATTAGTTTTTCTTCTCCTTATTTTAAACCAATATTATTCTTGTATTAATTTAAGTCAAGTTCCTCCTGTTCCAATCCTCTAAAGTATAGGCATAGTTCTAAATTGAGATGCCTCATGAAGAGGAGTCTTAGTCATAGTAGAGCATTGTTCTTTCTTGCCATCTCTGTCTCCTTACTTTGTCCTCCTTTCTGTCTTGCTGGTTGAAATGTAGAATTCAATGATTAATTCCCTGTATTGCTTTGAACATAGACACAAATATTCTCTGCTTGTTGAATAGTTGTATATGATCATCAAAAGGAGCAACTCTAATTTTTTTTCCATTTATTTATTTTATTGCATTTTAGGTTTTGGGGTACATGTGAAGAACATGCAAAATTGTTGCATAGGTACACATGTGGCAGTGTGATTTGCTGCCTTCCTCCCCATCACCTACATCTGGCATCTCTCCCCTTGCTATCTCTCCCCAACTCCCCACCCCCTACCGTCCCTCCCCTATTTCATCCCAACTGACCCCAGTGTGTAGTGCTCCCCTCCCTGTGTCCATGTGTTCTCATTGTTCAACACCTGCCTATGAGTGAGAACATACGGTGTTTGATCTTCTGCTCTTCTGTCAGTTTGCTGAGAGTGATGGTTTCCAGGTTCATCCATGTCCCTACAAAGGACACAAACTCATCGTTTTTGATGGCTGCATAATATTCCATGGTGTATATGTGCCACATTTTCCCTGTCCAGCCTATCATCGATGGGCATTTGGGTTGGTTCCAGGTTTTTGCTATTGTAAACAGTGCTGCAATGAACATTCGTGTGCACGTGTCCTTATAGTAGAACGATTTATAATCCTTTGGATATATACCCAGTAATGGGATTGCTGGGTCAAATGGAATCTCTATTTCTAGGTCCTTAAGGAATCGCCACACCGTCTTCCACAAAGGTTGAACTAATTTACACTCCCACCAACAGTGTAAAAGTGTTCCTGTTTCTCCACATCCTCTCCAGCATCTGTTGTCTCTAGATTTTTTAATGATTGCCATTCTAACTGGTGTGAGATGGTATCTCAATGTAGCTTTAATTTGCATTTCTCTGATGACCAGTGATGATGAGCATTTTTTCATATGTTTGTTGGGCTCATGTATGTCTTTTTTTTGTAAAGTACTGTTCATATCCTTTGCCCACTTTTGAATGGGCTTGTTAGTTTTTTTCTTGTAAGTCTGTTTTAGTTCTTTGTAAATTCTGGATATCAGCCCTTTGTCAGATGGGTAAACTGCAAAAATTTTTTTCCCATTCTGTTGGTTGCTGACTCACTCTAATGACTCTTTCTTTTGCTGTGCAGAAGCTGTGGAGTTTGATTAGGTCCCATTTGTCTATTTTGGCTTTTGTTGTCAATGCTTTTGGTGTTTTGGTCATGAAGTCCTTGCCTACGCCTATGTCCTGAATGGTTTTGCCTAGATTTTCTTCTAGGGTTTTTATGGTGTTAGGTCTTATGTTTAAGTCTTTAATCCATCTGGAGTTAATTTTAGTGTAAATTGTCGGGAAGGGGTCCAGTTTCTGCTTTCTGCACATGGCTAGCAAGTTTTCCCAACACCATTTATTAAACAGGGAATCCTTTCCCCATTGCTTGTTTTTGTCTGGTTTGTCAAAGATCAGATGGTTGTAGATACATTGTGTTGCCTTCAAGACCTCTGTTCTGTTCCATTGGTCTATATCTCTGTTTTGGTACCAGTACCATGCTGTTTTGATTACTGTATCCTTGTGGTATAGTTTGAAGTCCGGTAGTGTGATGCCTCCCGCTTTGTTCTTTTTACTTAGAATTGACTTGGCTATGCGGGTTCTCTTTTGGTTCCATATGAAGTTTAAGGTGGTTTTTTCCAGTTCTGTGAAGAAGGTCATTGGTAGCTTGACGGGGATAGCGTTGAATCTGTAAATTACTTTGGGCAGTATGGCCATTTTCACGATATTGATTCTTCCTAACCATGAACATGGAATGTTTCTCCATCTGTTTGTGTCCTCTCTTATTTCGTTGAGCAGTGGCTTGTAGTTCTCCTTGAAGAGGTCCTTTACATTCTTTGTTAGTTGTATTCCTAGGTATTTTATTCCCTTTGTGGCAATTGTGAATGGCAGTTCATTCTTGATTTGGCTCTCTTTAAGTGTGTTATTGGTGTATAGGAATGCATGTGATTTTTGCACATTGATTTTGTATCCTGAGACTTTGCTGAAATTGCTTGTCAGTTTCAGGAGATTTGGGGCTGAGACGATGGGGTCTTCTAGATATACAATCATGTCGTCTGCAAATAGAGACACATTGACTTCCTCCTTTCCTATTTCAATACCCTTTATTTCTTTTTCTTGCCTGATTGCTCTGGCTAGAACTTCCATTACTATATTGAATAGAAGTGGTGAGAGAGGGCATCCTTGTCTAGTGCCAGATTTCAAGGGGAATGCTTCCAGTTTTTGCCCATTCAGTATGATATTGGCTGTTGGTTTGTCATAAATAGCTTTTATTATTTTGAGATATGTTCCTTCAATACCTAGCTTATTGAGGGCTTTTAGCATAAAGGGCTGTTGAATTTTGTCAAAGGCCTTCTCTGAGCAACTCTAATTTTTACCTATTATGGAAAATGCCTTCTTCCTAGATAATGCTATAGAATGTTCAATATTGCCTCTCCAATTTCTGTAAGATTTTAATCATACCCTCTTTAATTCATTGCATCTCTTCTGTCACCAACTACCTTGTTTATTGAATTAACTCCTCAAAAGGATTTTTAAATTTTATTTCTTCTGTTTAAAACTTTTGGGCATCAAAGGATACTGTAAAGAAAATGCAAATACCCACAGAAGGGGAGAAATATTTGCAAATCATATGTCTGATAAGGCTTTAGTATTTAGAATACATAAGAAAGCTTTCAAATCAACAATAAAAAGATAATCCAATTAAAATTTGGCAGAGGATTTGCATATATATTTCTCCAAAGAAAATATACATGTGGCCAATATGTATGTGTACAACAGGCATCTGGAAAGATGTTCAATGTGATTAGAAACTAGGGAAATGCAAATCACTACCACAGTGAGACACTACTTACATTCACAAAGATGGCTATCATCAAAAAGAAAGTAACAAGTATTGGTGAGGATTTAGAGAATTAGAGCCCTCATACTTTGCTGGTGGGGACGTAAAATAGTATAGTTGCTTTGAAAAATTGTTTCCCAATTAGTCAAAAAGCTAAATATAAAGTTACTATATGAGCTAGGTCTCGTCACTCTATTGTGCTCCTGAACACTAGCACTTATTTCTTCTATGTGACTCTATTTTTGTACCCACTGACTGGCTCCTCTTTATCTCTCCCTCCTCACTACCCTTCCCAATCTCTGTTGACCACCATTCTATTCACCACTTCCATAAGATCCTTTTTTTAGCTTCCTCGTATGAGTGAGAACATGTTACATTTGTCTTTCTGTGTATGGGTTATTCCATTTAACATAAAGTCCTTCAGTTCCATCCCTATTGTAGCAAATGACATGATTTTATTAATTTTTATGGTGGAATAATATTTCTCTCTCTCTCTCTCTCTCTCTATATATATATATATGTATATATATGTGTGTGTATATATACATATATATATATACACACACACACATATATATATATACACACATATATATATATATATATATATTCTGTTTTCCATTTTGTTTATCCATTCGTCTGTTCATGGACACTTGAGTTGATACTAACTCTTGGTTATTATGAATAGTGCTGCAATAAACATGAGAGAGCAGATCTCTTTTCGATATTCTGAGTTCCTTTCTTTTGGATATATACCCAGCAGTCAGATTGCTGATTTAAAGCTTTCGATAGCAAAGAAAATAATTAATAAAAAAAATAAAGAGACCTACACAATGGGAGACAGTATTTGCTAACCATTCAACCAACAGAGGATTAATTAATAGAATGTATAAGGAACTCAAACAACTCAATACAAAAAAAAATCTGATTTAAAAATGGGCAAAATGACATTTCTCAAAAGAAGACATACAAATGGCAACAGGCATATGAAAAAATATTCAATATCAGTAGTCATCAGAGAAATGCAAATGAAAACTACAATGAGATATAATCTCACTCCAGCTAAAATAGCTGTTATCAAAAAAAGAAAATAAATGCTGGAGAGGATGTAGAGAGCAGGAGACAGTTCTTCACTGTTGCGGAATGTAAATGGGGACAGCCACTGTGGAAAACAGCATGGGGGGTTCTTCAAAACACTCTTTAAAAAGTTAAAAGAGTAAATTTTATGGTGTGTGAAACAAATCTCCATACAAATAATGTTATGAGATAACCAGTGATATAAGTCAGCCCAGAAGAACTAAATAATAGTATAATGTCCTAGTGCATATGACAAAATAATTGTTGAATAATATAGCACAGGTGGAAGCTCAATAAAAGTGGAGTATTAGAAGAAAATCTTGTGGAATAGAAAGCATTTGAGATGAATCTTAGAGAATAGGTAGAAATTAGTGAGAAAGAAAAAAGAGAAGAATATTTCATGTAGGGGAATAATACCTAAACAGGATGAAAATAAACATTTTATTCATGCTCAGGAGCAATAATTGAGTAACCACGCCAGACTGTGGTTAAATTAGGGTGTAATGAGAAGGCAGTAGAGAAAAGTTAAAACAATCCCATGCCGGGTCTTCAATATCTGTGGCATCTGGACTTCAATTGGTAAGCACTGGAGAATCATTCAAGGTGTCTAAGTGGGGATATAGTGATTCTAATTAGTCATTTGTAATGTAAGTGAAACAGCAGGAGCAATTGAGAAACTAGACCTAAATTGAAGGCTAGAAAGAAGAGAATTAGATTTTAGAGACATTTTAGAGTAGACAAAACTTAAAGTACATGAGGAACTTCATTAGATACAAAGAGTGAAAAAGGAAGAAATCAAACACATATCTCAGCTTTGAGTATGGATGATCGGGGAGGAGGCAAATGGAGAGAGATAGGAAGCTGAAAAGGAGGTGCATGGGAATTGGACCACAGGCTCAAACTGGACCAGCTCTACAGTTTTATATTGCAGATAGGAGATCATTGTGAAATAACTTGCAAATACCCAGACATGCAAGCTTGGAAATCAGATGAGTAAACAGGATTAAAAATTAGTCACCTAAAATTGATAGAGTTATGGGAATGCATAAGAGTTTTGGGGGAAGGTGACACTTTGTAAGGAATGTGCACATTTGATTGTCCGAAAAAATGAAACTAGTGAAGATGAAATTGTGTATGTCTAAGAAAGTAGGAGAGAGACTTAAGAGTGGGCCATCTTGGAAGCTAAGGAAGGGCACATTTCTCAAAAGGCAAGGAAGCAACAGGTCAGTGTGGTTGAAAACAAATCTCACAGAATTAGAATTGAGTAGAATCCACTGGATTCAACAATTAAGTCATTGGCAGCATTTGGGAAGACAATTTTAGAAAAGTATGAGAAAAGACAGACTGTAACTCACTGAAAAATGAATGCGATATGAAAACATTCAAACTTGAACGCAGACTGCTTTTGAGATGTTTGGTTGTAAAGGAGAGGAGACAGAGATGCAATGGTTTGCATGGGCATCTAGGCAAGCAGTTACCTTGGAATGGTGGGTGGTCTCAAGCCTATAGGCACAGATAGATAAAAGGGCTACATTCATTCAGCAAATTCAACAAATTCTACCTTCCACGTGCTTGTTACTAAGTGCTGTGGATATAGGAGTAAACAACATAGACAAGATTTCCCGCCTTTGTGAAGTGTACAGAATTCAGATGCATTAGTTCCACTAGTGAGTACTCAAGAGGATGGTGCAGTTTAGACACTTCTGTTCACTTAGAGCTAAGGTTCATTCATAACACTTTTAATAACCCATTGACAATTGGGTGTTGTAAAATGTTCTTCAAAGCAATTCTTGTCCAGCTTTGATGGAAACAACCACAACAGCCAATACAGTAGCAACAAACGTATGAGGTACAGCATCAATGACAAGAACAATATTGCTCCATGAACCAGGTGAGATCAAGGAAAAGAGAAGTCCCCAGCGCTAAAGCATCAGAAAACTCCCACTGCATAAATAACCCTGGCACCATTTTTCATCAGCTTCTGCAGTAAGAGAGTTGCCCAGATGCTTATCCGCAACTTTCTGTACTTTTATCTTTATAGGAAATGAAACTTGTTAAAGTTACGCTTTTGCATTTTTGCAGGAAACAGCTGCAGTGAATCAGAGCTGATGAAAGGAAAAATGCATCACGAGATGACAGAAAACTTTATTAAGACATTAAATAAGACACACAATTTTTCTTCTTTTTAATAAACTTGAAATTAGGTGCTTGTCAAAAAATAAGCTAAGATCCATTTAGGATATACTATTTTGCAGACCTTTTGTTTGCCAATGCAGAACTGCAAGAGATTCTCTTAAAGACTCTTAAGTTCTTTTGAAAATGTTTAATTAGGAAAGCTCTGAGAAAGACAAATTCAAAAAAAGGCTATCATTGAATGGGACAAAAAGAAGTAGACTTCAGCAGAATTGAGTTTCGTGCAGGCATTTTAGCATTCTAACCTAGGATGCATGCTATTGTTTAAATCACTAGTTTTCATGGCAGCTGTACTGATAAAAGAACTTCAGCTGAATTAAATTTAAAGGAGTTTAATTGAGCAATGAACAATGCATGAGATCAGGCAGCCTCCCGAGCCAGAATAGGCTTGGAGACTCCAGCACAGTCACGGGGTGGAAGAAGATTTATGGACAGGAAAAGAAAAGTGATGCACAGAAAATGGAAATAAGGTACGGAAACAGCTGGATTGGTTACAGATTGGCATTTGCCTTATTTCAACATGGTTCAAACAGTTGACCACATTTGATTGATCAAAACTCAGTGATTGGCAGAAGTGTGGGCTACGGTCTGTTTATACCTCCACTTGTTACAGTTTATAATGTACAGAAAAACCTGTAGACCAACCTTAAAATATGTAAAGCGGCAGCTTTAGGCTAGACTTGATTTAACTGGAATTATCTGGGGAACTTTAAAAAATCTCGATGCCTGATGCTAGCCCAGAGATTCTAATAATTACATCTGGACTCAGCTTAGGCATCATGGCTTTGGAAAACTCCCACTTAATTCTAATGTGCATCCATTTGGTAACCCCTATTCTAGATTTCTTCTGTGGCGTCCAAAATATACTAAAACTTAAAGCCCAAACAGTATGGAGTAAAGTTGTGTCCTTCTTTCTTTCCTTTATTTCCTTTCTTTCCCTCTTTTTCTCTTCCTTCCCTCCTATTTTTCCTTCTTTGTTTTGTTCTTTTTTTTTTTTTTTTTTACAACAAAGTTATGTATTTTTTCTTTGGTTGCTTGTGCTTCTGGTGTCATATTTAAGAACTCATTGCCTATTCTAAGGTAACAAAATATATACCTACGTTTTCTCCTAAGAGTTTTATAGTTTTAGCTCCTACCTTTAGGCCTCCATTTAAATTTTTGTGTATGGTGTGAGGTAGGTGTCCAATTTTATTCTTTTGCATGTGACTATCCAGTTGTCCCACCACAATTTGTTGGAAAGATTGTTCTTTTCCCATTGAGTTTTCTTGGATCTTTACTGGTTATCTCTTAATACATATACTTATATCATTCTCAATTAGGCACTAAGATTTTTGAGGTCAGAGAGCTTCTCTTATCTTTTTACCCCTCCATACATAACAGAATGCTTTACCCATAGCAGGTACCTGGTGAACGAATGTCTCTTCCTCCAGCCAGATAGTAAATTCTAAGAGGAAACAACATAGGTATTCGTGCTTAGCAGTTTGAACTGCTGAGTAGGCTGAGGTCAATAGAGGATAATTGTAACTTTGCTTTGATTTTGCCACCACATGATTCTATCGTATTCATTTACTACTTGGTCCTTTTTAGCTCCGAACACACAATCAGGCTTTGCATAAAAGGAAACCCAGTGAAGGATTGAAAGACTTAACCTAGAAAAATTTCAGATTTGAACCCCTCTGTCAGTGTTTTAGGTTATGCATCGAGAATTTAAAACAAATCAAATTTCATAAATGAACTCATGCTAAATGAATCTGAAGTAACTATTTCTGTGTATTGGATCTTTGACTATTCTCTTGTCAAAGTGAAATTAAAAATACATTTTCAGGGTTTCAACAGGTTCTAGTACTTCCTACTGGTAGACTTTGACAAGACTTTAAATGTAAAGCTACATTTTAAATAAAAGAGGAAACATGTATCTTGCTCATGATTTCTGTGCTCTCCAAGTGATTTGTAAAAAGGAAGAAAAGGAAATTTCCTACATATTCAATTATAGAGGAATGATATATTTATCTATATTGATTCATGAAATCCTAAGTTGAAATTAATGAAATTATGTATCAATAAGGAAACATCTATAATATGCTGTTACATGTAAAAAGCAAATAACATGCAGTGGTTATAACTGAGTAAAAAACCATCCTGTTTGCCTGGGACTATCTTAGTTTTAACATTGAAAATCCTGTATCCCAGGAAATTCCTCAGACTCAGACAAACTGGGATGGTTTATCACCTTATTATAAACAAAGATTATAAGAAAACCAGAAGAAAATGAAAAGAAGTTATGTCAGCTTCCTAGTCAATGAGTGCAATTGTTTTTTTTTAAAGTTTATATCCTTTGTGGATATAACATTATTTTTACAAAAATACAAATTGAGAGGAAAAACTGAGGCTAGAGAATGTATCTTCCACTTCTTAGCAAAGCATGTTTACTATTGGCCAATGCTATTATTTGATTCTATATTGTCAAAGGGGTAATCAGGGAGAAGATCACAGGAATTTTCATTCTTCTTTAATAATAGACATTGAAGGTGTCTCCTATTATAAGAAGTTATGTAAGGTCAGCAAAAACTAATTATTTTGAAGTCATACAAATGACTCAAAATTCATAGAGAAACCATGGGTTTGGAGAGGAATCCTCATGTATATTTCAGAAGTGGAGAAAAAGTAAAATAGAAATAAGACCTTGTATTTTTTGAAAATTTTCTGATTTTCATTTTTTTCTCAAGCCTACTCCTACCGTGTCATTTTCCTTCTTCTCTTGTTTGAGGCAAAATCACCTGCCATATATATTCCAGTCCTTGCCTGGAGTTCTGGGAGTAAGGAATCTATTATCAATGACCTATCCCATGAACATTTTCTTTGGGAACATGTTTAAAATATATAGACATGAATATTTGATGAACCGACACCTCACATTTCAAACCTAGATTGGGGTTATATAAATATGAACTCAAGGCTGTCAGAGCCTCCCATGGTCTAATGTTCCAAGAGTAAAGAAGAACAGATAAACACCGATGTTGGAATCAACTGTTGCAGAAAAGAATACAAAGATAGTTTTATTAATTTAGAATGAATTTTGAGAACTCTACATAGACAGAAATGTTCTGTCTCCTTTTTTTCTAATTATACAGAATATCTTCCACTAGTAGTCTCTAAAAATGTAGAAATATCATAGGAAGTGAAAATTACATTGTCTCTTTACTGGCCACAATCTGGCAGCACTCATCATGTAGCAAATGCCCAAGTAATAGACTATGGATAATAGTGACTTCACCCCAGGCTAACATTATTTCTAGGAAAGGTACTAGGTAAGGTATATCTGAATTGAAAAGTAGGGCGGCTATTGCCTCAGATTTGGCATTTTAATTACATCGTTTCCAAGTATGATATTCTGAGAATGTCTATAGCACGTAATGACTGCTTTATACAAACTACCAGTTAATTATATATTTATGATGCAAGTAGTTTTCCAAATGTGGTGAAAGTCTCAGCCTTTTTCTCCCCATGGGCAAAATCTGATTCTGATTCTCTGTGTCTCTTAGTGCTTGCTTAGTGCTGGTCAGACTAAGTTCTTGATAAAACCTGTTGACTTCGCTCTCACAGTTTATGCAGACATTGAAGAGACAATTTGGTTATTTCAAACATCACATCATATTTGAATAAGAAGACCTGGTTATGAAACAAGGCTCTCATAATTACCAATTGTGACTGTTGACAAGTTACCTTTTCTGGTTTACAAGTTATTTTACCTCTTTGAATTACTTGTAAAATAGAGATAGGGATTCTTTCTTGATCATGGAACATCAAGTGAAGTTATTTCATGAAATACATTGTCATCTGGAAATTATAAATACAACTAAGTGTTGATTATTATTTGAGATTTGGGTACCTAATTGTGGCATTTTCTATGGTCATTTTTTTTCTTTTCTTGCATAAAGAAGGTAGACATGCAATCAATAGCCTAGAGTGGGAGTTAGGAAAAGTTAAGGCAGGGACATGTCCACACATAAGCTATGCTGTTTCTACTAAAAACAGATGAGTATTGTCTGTTTAGAGCTTCCCTCACGGGGTGTGGTGACTCTAGGAATATGCCACAGTGTCAGCCCCACAGAAAGATAGATGGAGTAGGTTCTGTATTGTTCCTAATTACTGTTTTTTTTAATTGTCCTTAAAATGATGCAAAAGGGACTCTACCAAACATGTAGATGTGGGGAAAAAAAAGATAGTTTAGGGATATAATGGAGCAGTCATATATCCTTTCTATCAGGTGCAGAGTCTCCCTGGTTGCTGATGGAGAAAATGGAAAAAACAAAACAAAAAACCAAAAACCTACTACTGAAAAACCTATCCAAGGAACAGGTTAGTAGGAAATCACATTCCAAAGTACTCATTCTGCCTTTCTTCAATGTAAGAAAGTTGCACAAAAGAATAATTATGACAATGCAAGCTGCTGCAATGGCTGCATTCTCTGAATGTGAGAGAGAAAGAGCTATGGGCACTCCATGCAAAGGCCAGATGAAGAAGTGGAGGGTGTGTGCAGAGTACCTCAAGAAATGAAAGTCAGCATGTCTCTTGGAAGCTATGAACACTAATGTTTAAAAAAGGAAACAGCAAACAGAAGAAATCACTTAAGGAGAGCTGTCATTTTCTATTGGTGAGGATTCCTGATCTTGGGGAGGTTCTGGAAAGTTTGTTTCCATTTCTTCTTCTTCCTCTTGGATTGGAATAATTTCAATGTCTTCTTCATTCTTTGGTTGGGAAGATGTTTCAGTTAGCTCAACCACTTCTTTTATTTCAATAGCCTGCTCTTTTTTTTCTTCAGCTGACAGGAGAACTATGTTCTAGAACACAAAATTAAACAAAGTATTCTTACCTTTTACCATTGGTACCTTTGTCAACAATCTCTACAAACATTTATCAAGTACCTCCTAGTTTTTATGCTACTTGTGTAGTTTATTATATGCCTTTAAATGCCAGGATTCATTTCTCGGGTGCTTAAATCCTCATCAAGTCACTTATTAAAACTCAAGTCTGAGTAAATCTTCAAGGGCAGTAGACATTTACCACAGTGCCTGGAATTACCACATGGTATTTGGAAAAGAACATTGCAGTAATAGAGGAATTAGATTTTAGTTCTGATTTGCCTTTAGTGATTATAACTCTGGGAGAATAATTTTCTTTCTTTGATACTATTTTTCTTTAAATGCAAAATGAAGGAATTAGTGATGATTTCTAAATTCTATTAATCTAACAGTCTGGTTCTGAAGCAGTTAGTAATAGATGTATTATTGGTATCTTTTTATTTCCCATTTGTGGAGCCCCTTAACTTACTGTTTTGGAAGAGGAATTAGGTGAAAAGGAAGGAAGGGGGAATACTGAAATAAAAGAACTAGTGACTTTAGTCAGCCTTCAACCTTCAACCATTTTGCTTTTACATATTAAATACGGAATCATGAAATCAGGATGGAAGCCTGAAGTCAAGCAGCAGGGACGGTTAGTAAGAAGACACACAGAAGCCGGGCGTGGTGGCTCACGCCTGTAATCCCAGCACTTTGGGTGGTCCAGGCAGGAGGATCACCTGAGGTCAGGAGTTCAAGACCAGCCTGACCAACACGGTGAAACCCCGTTTCTACAAAAATATAAAAATTAGCCAGCTATGATGGTGGGTGACTGTAATTCCAGCTACTCAGGAGGCTGAGGTGAGAGAATCGCTTGAACCTTGGAAGTGGAGGTTGCAGTGAGCCAAGATTGCGCCCTTCACTCCAGCCTGGGTGACAGAGTGAGACTCCATCTCAAAACAGACAAAAATGTAGAATGTAGAACTGTAGGCTATAACTACAGACTTATTTCAAATTTCAAGGCATCTTTCCATGCTATTGATATTATTTGCTTTCCAGAAATATACCAAGACCATTTAAAAAAAAAATCAAGCTCCTAGTTTCAAAGTCTCATCAGATTACATTCTCCATAAATGATCTTTTGTGGAGGTGGATTTTCCAGAGGAATGTTGTGGCCAGAGGGCCTACTACTTACAGATTTGGGTCTGGAGCACATTCTTTTCCATTCATTCTCAACAATGCCAGCTATTACAAGCTCCTGGAAGAAGGCAAAGATCAGCATCACTGACAAAATCCCCTGAAAAACAACAGAAGAATGAGGGTGAAAATGTAATAATGGCACAAAGAACATTATTGGTGTTGAGTAAGTTATTGTTGACTATAATTGAATGATTGAGAGATCAATTCTTTAGACAAGTAATGACTAGCTGTGAGAACTACTAGTACAGGAGACAGCATCCTTATAACCCCAACTCTTAGCACAACTTTCGGCACACAACAGATGGTTAATGTGTATTGCTGATAGAAGATAAGGTATAAATAATCAGTTGAAGAGTTCTCAAATTAAATTGTATTCAGCCTTAGGTTGTTGGCATCATGCCAAGGAGACCTCTTTATCCTTGGGAAATGCATTTTTTTTTTTGTCTCCTTCAAACTCTACATTTAGAAGTCCTTGGGCAAGAGATATTCATAATATCTTAGGTATTTCTTCTATGCTAATCTTACTTAATCAAAACAATGACAAATATTAATGCCATTAATGTTGCTGACAATAATTAATGTTAAAGCCAATGCCTGTATAACACTTCTGTGTACCAGGCACTGTTCTAAATGCTTTGCATATATTAACTGACTTATTCCTCAGAACAACACTATTAGATAGTGTTACCATCCTCATTTTACCATTGAAGAAATTGAGGCAGAATGTGGTTAAAATGCTTGCCCAAAACTACATAGGCAGTAACTAGGAAACTCAGGTGGTCTGGATCCAGAGTTAATTCTCATCATAAACAAGTCATCCTTCCTCCCTGGAAATAAATCCAATTTCACACTTACCAAGAACAGAGTTTGTATGCTGTAACAGTATTGCATAGATGGAGAGTTTTTCTCAGAGGGATTAACTGGTTCACAGTTGTATATGTTAATAGTTGGTGTGTAAGCTCTAATAAGATTCAGACTCTCCATTTTTAAAAAATGGGAAAGTTTAATATTAAGTATGTCCATGATTGAAAGAATCATTCCAGAAATGGCAGCAAAGAGGCTCAATGAATTCATTATCATTTTTCCTTTGACCTGAAATGGAGACAGAGATTTATTAATTAGGTTTGATTTTCCTTTGGAAAACATAATCTGGGAAGGAATTCCAGATGCCACTCCCCTGACTCACAAAGCAACTACAACTAAATATACTGAAGTTCTCTCAGTTGTTTTTAGCCTCTTTGTCACTATAAAATAAAATCTTTTTATGCCATTACCATACATTCACTTTATAAAAGCAAAAATTCTAGGAGTAACCCTTGATTCTGTATCTTGTATCCTTGCACTTCCTTCACTGCCACTGCCACCATCCTAGTAGGCATTCAATAAATATTTGTTGAATAGGTGAAGATAAATATGATCCAGTTTATTATCTTCCTTCATACATAGGTAGAGGGAAGAGAGAGAAGAAGGTTCTTGTATCACACTTCAGTGGGATGGCATTGTGAAGTACAGGTTGGGAAGGTTCAGATAGAACCCTCTAGATCTGTACTATCAAATACATGGAAATAAAAGGCAGAAACAACAACAGTAACAACACCTACTCCTGCAATCAGCCCCAGTAAGTCATCTTACAAAATACAATTAGGGCTGATGTCTTTGAGTAACATAGGTAAGAGAATATCAGTGTGGATGTTTTACCTTACAGGGACAATAAAAGGTTGAAACAGGAAACTATATTGACAAGTACCATAATGGTACGGGATTTTTGGTTATTATTTTATGCTACACATATTTCATTCCTGGCTCTATGGCCTACCCATGGCAAGTCAGTAGGTCTGGCTGTATCTGGAGAATAATTTGATTTTTATAAAAATTTTTTCCCCCAAAACTGAATTTGTCAGACCACTTTAAGAGAGGAACCACCTTAATCCATGCATTCCCTCATTGATTATAAAAGTGACTCAGTTTAGTAAGTAAGAGACAGTGTTGGGGGAGGATTTTTTGGGGAGCAAACTTGCTGGTAAGCCCTTTTCATCCATACAGCATCGGCAGCTCTGAAGGCCAGTTTCTTCTGGATGTAGACGAGTCCCTAGGGGTTTTATGAGCAAGACCACAGTGTAGCACCTTATAGCCTCTGAAGCACCATCACACACACTACTGCATTTCTTTTCCATTGTGAGGTCACATGGTAGCAAGGACTGTTACTCTTGCTTTATAGGTGAAAACTCAGAGGTACATAGAGGTAAACTGACTTGTTCCATGTTATACCCCAAAAATAGCTAGAATTTGAATCAGTCATGACATTGATCGGATGATTTTCCTAAATGGTGGTCTGGGAGAAATTATAGGGCTTTCAGAGAGGTCTATTCTTTTCACACAACATTTAACATAAGACTGTAGGAACAGGTTTCATGGATCTGCTTTTAGTTCTGTTTCCATGAACATCCTTCAGATAGACCTCACTTGTAAGGTTTTCATGAATAAAATTACAGTAACATCATGGAGGGTCTTTGCTTTACGGCCTGAGAGTCTGTGTCACCTCGGCTCTTTAAGCCTTTCAGTTTTTGACCAAGAAAATAGGTACTTCTATGACACATGGGAAAGAAGGACATACGGTTACTTGCCAAACTCTTCCTGGAGTTTTTCTCCGTTGCCGCCAGGAGTGATCCGGAAATAATATACTGTAAAAAGAGAGGTGGGGGAGTTGGAGAGGAGGTGGGCAAAGCAGGAGAAAGAAGAGAGGGGGAGATCACTTTTTAACATTGATAACTGGTCAGAAGCCTGTACTTTCAGCAGCTTTCACACAACTATCCACCCATTTTTATCAGGTTTATTCATTATTCGACAGTCATGTTTCTCCTTTATTCAGGCTCAGTAACACTCAATTCATGCCTTTTGCTCCATCATCTGGGGAGCTGTGACTAGGAATATAATAAGACCAATGAGACAGAACTCATATTTACTAATCAGTTAATACCCACACCATGAACTTAAAAGTTTTATTTTCAGTTTTTCTTTGTTTTTAATTTGTGGAGATGCCCTTTGGGTTCACAGTGACTTAGATGACTCTGATGCCCTCTGATGGGTGAATTGGTAGAGAGGGCAATAGTTGACCTGAATGGCACAGGCACTCCATTAAAACATTGGCTGTTACAGGAAATGATGATGAGTATTGCTCATCTTCCTTTTCTCACGTTCAGGCTGTAGAATGGAGGAAACTCTTGTTCTAACCCGTCCCTACTTGTTTGGAACATTTTAATCCTGGACTTATCTTTATGGTGGCAACTATGAAAAGTGTCATGGGGAAATATACCTCACTGTCCTATGTGCCGCACGCAGACAGGGTTACAGATTTGGAAAGCATGTACATAAAACAGCCAAAAGAGTGCTGCTCTGTTGATAAACAAAATGAGATTGATTTGAGATGGGACAAATTTCACCAGGTACCACAGTAACTAAACAGAATTGTAGGGAAGAAGGAGTAGATGGGAGGAAGCGGATGCTCCTGCCCCCTCTTGCTTTCCAAAACATCTTGCTAGCTAGTCCAAATGTCTAGCGCCACCCTCCCCACCAGAACTGCCTTTGGAGAGCTCTTGCTTTGGACAGTCCCTGTGAGATCCTTGCAGAGCGTCTTTCCCTGAATTCACATGAAACAGGACCACTGACTCTCAACCATGGTGGGATTTATACTCAATTTGGTCAACCTCTCTTCTTAATTACTTTAACTCAATAATATTTCCTACTCATATATTTCCCTCAACACAGAAATAATCTGGCATATCCCTGTGGAGCCTTTTAACGTTTTTGCTTGCACAATTTCCCAAATGACTGCCATTCATTGACTCACCATAATGCCTCCCCAGAGAGGATACCACACAGTCACACAGATGGGTGCATACACCCCTGTTGGGATCATCAGAAGACCCCCCAGGGCAATGTGGAAGAGCCCATTCATAATCTGGACAGCCTGGGGAAAGAAGAAAGGCAGTGATAGATGAGCTGAAAGCATCACTGCTGTCAGGGAAAGCCAAGGTTGGAAGCCCTGGCTCCTGACTTGGAGCTATGAGGAATACCTAAAGGAACCAGTGGAGGTGCCAAGAATTCTGTATTTTTCTTGTTTGAATCTGTTTCCTCAACTACAAGTGACATTTCCAGGGAGCAGGTATGCCCGGGATTCTGGAAATGGACTGGGATTGGAGACCCCTAAATATACAAGCCCCCAATCCACAAGGTGACCTAAGATCACCCAGAGGTGATCCAGGTGATAACCCCTCTGATGCAACCCTGATTTGGCCCACTGTGGTAGACATAAAGAACACATCAAGTTGGATCCCAGTTCTTCAAGTTGGATTGAATTCTGTATGTGACCTACAGCATCAGCTTCTGTTGGCCAGAGAATCCCTACGACATGAGGCATTGAAGGCAACTGACTTACCCCCAAAGCCTTAGATTCCCTCAAGAAGAAGCTTTGTGTGGGGCCCATTAGTGAAGACATCCTCCCGAGGACTGGTTTTGGACCAGGTTGTGTAGCAATAGGGCCTTTCATTGGCTCTCCTGGGAAAGCCCCATTTACTGAATTTCTGGGTGTTGTCATTTTGCTCTCAAAACTCCTAAAAATAAAACAAATAGCAAAGTGAGGAAAGCAAGAACAAGATTTTTGGGAATTTTCCTTGTGTCATGCAGCTGTATGCTTCTCAGCGTTTCCTCCATAAGTGTCATTGAGGGTAGACATGGCCTCTTCTGTGGGACATCAGCTCTGAGGCAAGGCCTACTGCTGAGTTCTGAGAAAGGGTGTGGAGGGGTTGCCTTAGGCAAGAACATACGGACCCAGGAGTCCCTGCCAGTGTTCTTGGCAACAGGATTTGGGGCATACTTTATCTTCGTAGAGAACACCTTGCATATATGACTGTGTGTCCTCTTTGTTTTTTATTCCTGGATGCTTTCTTATGCTTTAATGTTGGAAAATGTATTTTCTGTGGACTTGTCCTTCTGCTTATCTGCCTTTGTCTATTATGATGGGCTAGAGGCAACACTGCAGAGTATCGTGAGGACAATATGTAGAAGCAGGAGGGGTCGATTCCAGGCCTCCCTCTGTCTCTAACTCTGCCACCTTGTGCAAGTCACATCAAGAAGGCTCTCTAGTCTGGGCACAGCGGCTCATGCCTGTAATCCCAGCACTTCGGGAAGCCGAGGCAGGCGGACCACCTGAGGTCATGAGTTCAAGACCAGCCTGGCTAACATGGTGAAACCCTGTATCTACTAAAAATACCAAAATTAGCCAGGCGTGTTGGTACACACCTGTGATCCCAGCTACTCAGGAGGCTAAGGCAGGAGAATCGCTTGAACCCAGGAGGCAGAGGTTGCAGTGTGAGCTGAGATCGTGCCACTGCATTCCAGTCTGGGCAACAGAGCGAGACTCCATCTCAAAAAAAAAAAAAAAAAAAAAAAAGGCTCTCTAAGGCTTTCTAATGTCGTAAGATTGTGGCCTCCTGAGTCAGATTGCCTAGGTTTAAATAGTGATTCCTCTATTTTCTCTGAGATGTTGGGCAAGTTCTTTAAATTCTCTGGGCCTCAGGTTCAACTGTAAAGTGGGAATCATAATTCTCGTGGGCTACTATAACATTTAACTGGGCTCATGGTCTGTGCATGGCTAGTGGCTTTTTGTTCAGGTGTAGCCCAAATGTCAGCTCCTAGAGAAGCTACCTTGAACCCTCAGTCTATAACCTGTACTCCTATTTGCTCCTTTTTACAAAATCCTATTTTATTTGCTTCATGGCATTGATCACTGTGGGAAATTACCTTATTTATTTACGTGCCTATTGTCTCTCTTTCCCCATAGAATGAAAGTTCCATTAAAGTAGAGATTTTGTTCTTTCTTTTTCAGTATCTAAAATAATTCTTGAATTTAGTTACTTCTTAATAAATATTACTGAAAAAATAAATGTATGCAAGGAACCCATGTTGGAATAGTTATTTTTGTTGCTATTCTTGTTCTTCTTTGTACCTTACTGAGCATTCATTTCTATTTTATCCTTCCATAAAGAACAGTACCCCTCTCTGAGATGCTGCAAGACATAAATAAGTTAACATATGCAATTGTGCCTTTTACAAAAGAAGAGTGTGGTAAATACTGTTTATCAGTTTTCATGATTTATTCATTTCTGAAGTGAGAAGTCAATGAACAAGGTCCTTTCCAGCTCAGACATTTTAAGACCCTGTTCAATCTTCATCTTGGGTATCCTTAGTATTCACTGGTGTATGTCACCCACTTATGTGGACTCTATTGGGTCTTTCCTGGAATCTGAAAATCACTCTTTTGGGGACACACCTTTGATCTTGTCTTTATTGATTGTAAGTCACGTAAGATGTCTTAGAAATCAAGACTGTCTATCCAAGTCACGTATCTTACTGAAGCCAGTGCCACATCCCAGCCATTAGACCACAGGCTGAAGTGTATCTTACTGTAGTCAATCAGAGCTGAGTGGCTGCAGGTGTGCTGTAAAACAGGCAGCTAGTAGTCACTCACATTTATACCTACTTTAGAGTTAGAAGTAAATTTTACACATGGCATCTCATCTGAGCCTTATAAGATAGGCAAGGGGTCAATCATCACCTCTGTTTTATAGAAGGGGAAACAAGGGCATGGAAAAGTTAGGTTACTTGTTCCAATTTAGATAATTAGTAAATATTTAATTATTTGTTTTTTCCATTATAGGGTCTCGTTCTGTCACCCAGGCTGCAGTGCAGTGGCATGATAACAGCTCACCGCAGCCTCCACCTCCTGGGCTCAGGTGATCCTTCTGCCTCAGCCTCAGCAGTAGGTGGGACCACAGGCAAGTGCTACCACACCAAATAATTTTTATATTTTTTGTAGAGATGGAGTCTTGCCATGTTTCCCAGGCTGGTCTTGAACTCCTGGACTCAAGCAATCTGCCCACCTCCACCTCCCAAAATGTTAGGATTATAGCTGTGAGCCACCATGCCTAGCCAGTAAAGATTTAAAATGAAGACTTGAATCGCTCAAATGAGGAATCCAGGGTATCAGGCTGCTTTGTCTACTGTGAGAAACAGGAATTCAGCTTTTCCCTTATGAACTCCTCTTTTCTCCTTTCAATATATGCACTATCTGAATAACTATAAATTAATTGAAAATTACTATCTGTTTGGGGCATGGGCTAGAGGGAAGACAAGAAACTTTGGTTGTTTCTCACTTGATTTTGCCCCGACCTAGATAGCCAGATGTCACATGGTCCTGGGGATCTGCTTTGTACCACAAGCCACGCTGCAAGACTGCTAACAAAAAGAAATATTTTCATATAGCTCACTAAAGAGTTTGCAGACCGATTCTGGTCACTAGGTAGGATTTCTAGAGCTAGTGCAAACCTCAGAAACCATTCTGTTCATTTCACAAATGAGGAAACTGCAGTCTGGGTTTAGAACCTGCCTTGGTAAAGACCTCACACTTAGCAACAGAGCCAAGTTAGAAGGCAGTCACCATGTCTCTGATGTTGATGCTTTTTCTGCTGTACCATAGGTGAGTCCAGATAATTATAGTTGTTTACTGAGAACCTACTATACTAGGGATCCTGTATATGGTATTGCCAATTCACTCAACACCATCCTAAGTAGGCATTTTGACTACTTTTTGCAGATGTGGAAATGGAGGTTCAGAGAGGTTATTTTTCCCAAGGTCCTATGGTAAGAATAGAATGAGCTGGGAGTCACTACACTCCGTCCCAGAGGGGTAATTTTAATGAAGATAACTAAAATGCAAAGATTGTAATTGTTTGAACTGAAGAAGATGATTGGATCGCCATTGTTTTAATTTCATTTTATTCATCAACTGCTTGATGAAAGCTGTGTCTATATTATTGGTGAGAGAAACCTTTTCTGTAATCCAATTCTACCTGGGCTGTGCCTGTTGTGACTAATGGCAAGAATGACCATGAGGGCTGTGTGTGTGTGTGTGTGTGTGTGTGTGTGTGTGTGTGTGTGTGTGATATTTTATTTCTCTGTTAAAATGGTATCTCATGATGGCAACTATATTTCTACAAGCCTTAAATATTTGTGTGAAATAGTTTATAAACAAAAACATGAGTGTTTTCTCTATTTTTTATTTTTTATGGAAACTATTGCTCTGTCATATATATATATCATATATATAATGAGGTAAATATATAAATTGATTTATGGCATTCAATGCCATAAATCAATTTATATGTTTAGTTCTAATGAAAAACTTTCATTTCATGAGAATTTATAAATGCATAAAACTAGCCCACATCCTCCTATGGAAATTGTAGATTCACACAGTTTTGCCTTATCATTAAAATAAATTGTTCACAATGACTTGGTGCCCAATGCACAGCGATGCTCAAAGATTAGTTAGTAGATTAGTAGGAGTTATGGACCACATTCACCAAAATATGATAACAATGAGATTTTACATTTGCTGGTGCCAAAATCAGAATGGATATTAAAATCAGGACTCAGGTTATCACTCAGTACCCCATTTAATTACTCAAACTAGCTCCCGCAAATATTTTTTTTTAGCATTTTTAAAGGCACCCTTGTTTTCATGTGCATCCACTGAAGAAGAATCTCACAGCCTTTATGGGTTTTGGTGTGAATAGACTTTTATGTCCACTAGTACCATCGTATGCCGAGAAGTTTAAAACTGCCTCACTTTTGTTACCTCACCTTCTTTCCTTGCCACTCAAAATACCTTTGCATTTTTATCCTTTCTGGCCTCCTGTGTACTTATTTCTGAGGAAGAATGCTGTTACTTCCCTTCCCTCTGTGCTTTTCAGCCCTTCTCAGTCCACCAAGCTGTTAGCCTTTCCAAGAAATTACTTCTTTGCACCTTCAGTCTCTCAATTTCTGACAATACGTAGCAGACAGAGTTAGTCCCAGCTCTCTTGCTTGCTCCTCTTGTGGTTTAAGTTTAGGATAATAGTTGCCTTCCCCATTTCAAAGTATCATTTTAGGAAAATGAGATAATTTGCAATTGATAAGGTGCTAAATACTCCTTTTATGACTAAAATGTACGACAGCGTCCCTGAATCCCAAAGCCCTCTTCTTTTAATCTAGCAATGTCCTTAGCCACTGCCCAGGCTCCGTTTTTCTTCACCACAGCATCTTCAAAGCTGCTACCCACTCTCTTTCCCCAGCCTCCTCACCACCCACTCACTCTTCAATGCTTTGCAACTAGTTTCCGCCAGTCACTGAACTGAAACTGCTCTTTGAGGACTGTGCTGCGAAGTCAGTGGTCTTTTCTCAGTCCTCGTTCCTTCAGATTGTGTTATTTGTTTCCCCTGCCACCCAGGCTTAGATAGTTGGGACCACATTTCACATCAGCTCCATCATCTCTCAGTCCATCTTCATCTTGGCTATTGGTCAGTCAGTGGTCAAGTCACGCCATTTCTACCTCTGCAACGCATATTGCACGTGGGTCTTTCTTCTATATCCAGTGATACCTGTGAGTTTCTCATTTCCATTCATGATTTAGCACACAACTTTTGCTTTTCTGCCTTCAGTCTTTTTCTTTTCTAATCCACTGTCCACGAGGTTGCTATGTCAAGCTCCTGATCACTGCTTTGAGTGATGCTCTTCCTGAGCTTGAACTCCTTTGCTGGCTTGTCATTGCCTACCAGAGAAACCCTCCATCTGACCCCTCAAGGCCTTTGGAATTCAGCCCTGTATGACTTTCCAAGCTCAGATCCCACCATTTCCATCAGAGCCACTGGTTTAGACATGTTCTCTACCTTCTTCCCTGAATCCTCTCAACTTTGAAGTGCTCCTTCTCCCTCTCTCTTTACTTTCAGTCCAACTCTTGTTAGATATGCATATCACTTGAGGGCATTCCTGTATTTTAGTGGAGAGGAGGTTTTGCCATGTTGGCCAGGCTGGTCTCAGATTCCCAAGCTCAGGTGATCCACCTGCCTTAGCTTCTTAGCCTGATTGCAAGGAATTCTTCAGAGCTCCCAGCTCTTTGCTTTCCTTGCTAAACACCAAGTACTTTCTTCAGAGAATCCTGCATTCTACTAGACTTGCATAAGGAACCTGTTTTCTATGTACTATGAGCTCGGTAATGTTAAACTGAACATCAGGCTACTTCCTTAGGGCAGGTTTACAAATGCTTACAATGGCCAGGTGTGGTGGCTTATGCCAGTAATCCCAGCACTTTGAGAAGCCGAGGCAGGCGGATCACCTGAGGTTGGGAGCTTGACATCAGCCTGGCCAACATGGCAAAACCTCCTCTCCACTAAAAAATTAACAAACAAACAACACACACACACACACGAATGTTCACAATGCTAGATTGAAAATTTCTTTTCACCAGATTCTCCGTGAGATTAAGCCATTATATGGGAAACAGGGAAAGGAAATCACTTATATAGTGGGTTCAGGAAACAGTAATGACATGATTAAAATCAATCCTTCTTTTCTTTCATTAGAGCTGTCTCCCATCTTCAGTCTCCAGTGCCCCCTCTCACTCTTTGTTTCCTATGTAATAGATTTGAGGAAGGATTTTGTGCTCAACTTGGTGTCCACAAATCTCCTCCAGAAAATGTGAACCTGTAAAGCCACCTATACATCTAGATGTATTTACATTTAATGTAGACAAAAGCATTTAAGGAAAGAGGAATGGAGTTTTTTTTCATTATGGCTATCACTGATTGTTTTCTCATTTGGTATTGGGAGGGCCTAAGGGATTCTGGATTTTAGTTATAATTTTCATAATGCAATGGGTATTACCATTGCCCCCATTTTACAGATGAGAAAGCTGAGGCTTTAGAGGTTTAGCAATTTACTCAAGTTATGTGGCTTGTAAGCGGAAGACCTCCAACGGTTTAGAAACCATGATTTAACCTGTATGTTGCAATCTACTACTTTTGTGGAATGATTCACAGTTGACTGCACAGGGTAATTGTAGAGAGGGAGAGTGGTTAGAGGAGTGAGTGGGCAGCAAGTCTTGATACAATCCCCCCTCCTTAAGTCATAGAACTATTAGGAAGCCTGACTAGGGAAACTCTAGAATTAAAACCAAGAACCTCCAGCCTTCAAAACCATTCTATACCTTATCCATCACCTCCTTTAAGTCATTTAGAGAAAACAAATTGATTCCTTACCTGCGTCTCCAAGGCCTCAAATCTCAAGGGCTGACTTGGATGCTGGCGGCGGAGTTCAGTGGGTGCTGCTAGTACCTCAAGCACACTGGGAGGGTGAGTGAGATAGTCCAGGCCTGGGGATGAAATCGCTGATAGATACCAGGTGACAGGAAATCAGTGGCTTCCGCGACCTTGAGCTTCGCTCCAGTTACTTTGGTTTAACACTTAACCAAAGTTGAAGGAGGTGAAAAAAAAGTTTCTGCCTTACCAGGTTTCACTTCTTGAAAAAGACCCCAGGGGACTGCCTGGCCTGGTTCATGCTACCTTAATTAGATAACTTCTGCAGCCCCCACCCTATAAGCAGGTGTGGATGGTAGGTCCCTAAGGACAAGAAAGAGTCTAGAAGTTGGCCAAAGATGGGCTGTTAGCACTGACTTTTACCTTCTTGCCTCACTTTTAGGGCTGAGTAGGTGGGGAGGGGGCATCCATGCAGAGATTCAAGAATCACGGAGCCTGTACACTAGGGAGCACTGTACTTAGGGGTCTCCAAATAGTGTCCTCATTTGCTCGTACTCAGATTTCTGATGAACCATGTCTGTATCTTGTGTCAGATTTGGCAGAAATGGCCTAAAAATACACTTTAGTGCCATAGAACGTGTACCCAGTCACTCAGAGCAAGAATTAGCCTTCATATTTGGAGATGTAAATTGAAATAGCACTTTTACCTCTGAACCCACCTTTTTCTACCATCTGTCTAGTTCCCTTGTGTCCCTTCCTCTCTTTTTAGACTAGCCTGGAGCTTGAGGGTCATGAAGCCCAGTACAAGATCAAGTGGGGAAATGGAAGAAGGTGGTGGTATCAGGAGAGTTTAGATACTTGGGAAGCGAATCAAAGTTTTGCCCATAGATGTTGTCATCTATCTCCCCCTGCAATATTTAACTTTTATGTTCATATGTTGGATTTCTAATTACATTTTAATTTCCTTGTTCATTGCTTTATTTTTTTTAGAGACCCAGCTGTAGTTAGGTAACTATTTGTTCATTTAATCTAAAAGGATGAAATATGGCAGGCATCTCTGTTGCCTAATTCGAGGTTCATTCCTGTCTCTCTCTTTCATCTCTCCTCTCTTTCTCTTTCGGTCTTTTTAAATTTAAGACAATTTGGAACCATACAGTTAGATCCACTAGGTAGAAGTCGTTCTGGGGAGGCTGATTGTAGTGTGATATTAAGAAATATGCCACCTTTTTTTTTTCCTAATCATTGGAGTGGTTCATTAGAAGAACTGGCTACCATTTGAATAGACAATTTACTGTCTTCAAGAATATTCAAGTAAAAGCCACGCAGTCACCTCTCAGAAATGCTGTAGAGGGAAGGAGAGTGGGGACAGAAGATCCAGCATCCATTTAACATTCTAATTGAGGGTCTATGCATACCTGCTGAAATGCTTGAGTGGTTGGTGATGGGGTGGCCATTACCTAGGGTCTGAGCTGAGGATGATTGTGAAACCTGAGGTTTGAGTCCAGGCTGATGGGGTGGTTAGAGGCATGTGCCTTCATTTAAGTTGACATGCAAAGAGAGTCAGAACTTGGCAAATGTACGACAGCAAAGGGGCTTGAGTTGTGGCTGCACAACCTGGTCTTTTGCATCCTTTTCTCTGTTTGAGCCCTGTTTTTCCCCAGGCTGTTTGCTACTTTGTGGCCAACAAGATAACTTAGGTGGCTCTGTATATGATTCTTCCCAAATAAACTTGAATTTGAATTTGTATTAATACATAAATGTTTACCTTATCTTTGTTGATTTCGAATGATCAATGTTTTAGTGCTTGAGTGTGTTGAAATTCCCACTACAATTTGGATTTGTCAATAGCATCTTATTTGATGTATCACCATCACCCTTCCCCCAAGGTTTGAGAATATTTTATTAGGTTGATAACATATTTAAAATATTTCTCTTTGAATTAAGCCTATTTTTATTGTCTAGTGGTCTTTCTTCCAAAAGACAATCTCTTTCTTAAAGTCTGCATAAAGTGTTCCAACTTATATTTAGTTAGTATTTTCCTGGTGTGAATTTTCTTTTTATTCCCTGCATGTCCTAGCACTCCAGGTTTTTTTTTTTAATCCTCACCCTCTTTTATGAAAACTATAGCTACATCATCATTTGTGTCCTTGCCTTACTTAGCCATTGTCTCCTTATCCCTTGAAAACAAGGTCAGTTTTTCTGATTGCTGTGTCCCTGTCAGTGCTGAAAAAGAATGATTCTGTTTGGCTCTTTCTTTCACCCAGGTGATCATCACCAGGCTCTCCAATATTAGGAAGTAACATTATGCCATGTTCCCAACTGCTCAGCAAGGCCCTGGCACCCAGAATTATCTGCTATTGGAGGGTTTTGGGGTCAGAGAATTGGTAAGGGAGACATAGGGTTCCTCAGAGGTGAGGCTAAAGATCTAATTGCAAATGGAACTTGGTTACAGGTCAGAAAATCCCATTGCTGCACTTATAATTCATACTAAGGAAAATGTAAATTCAAGTACTTAAGAAATTTATATTTTATAGGATCATCTTTCTGTTCTGAGGGACTATTTCACATTTTGAACAGCTAGGAAGGTAATGTTAAATAATTGCATATATGTGAAGAATTGTCCACAAAAAAGTCTTAAAACACATATAATATTGATTCTGTTTTATAATTGTGGAAACTAAAGTTCAGGAAATGGAGGAAGCCAGCCCCAAGTTGCAAAGCTGGTAAATGATAAAATAAGTGATGTTGAGAGCAAGAAAATCTAAATATAAATTTTAAAAACTACCATTTACCAAGGGATTTTTAAGTTCCAGGCACTGATAAAATCACTTTCCATATTTCATTTAAGGTTCACTGTAAACCTATTAGGTAGGTATTGTTATTATTACATTCTAGTCTCAAAATTTTAAGCCCACAAAGATTAATTTGTTCAGGTGACACAGCTTTAAATGGCAAAACATTTATTATTGTTAGTTTGAAGATATAAAAATGCCTAATGTACTCCCATGCGCAGACTCCCGGATTGTTCCATTTGCTTTTGTTATGTGGGAATATAGCTGAAGAAACAAAATGCAATTATCTGACCTCACAGTTATTGAAAAGATTTTTTTCTCTTGTGTACTAATAAATATGCTATCATTGGAGACTGATATGTAGTAGAAACATTTTTCTGCACGTTTTGACTATAAAAATATCATTATATAATAAAAATTTATTTAAAATAATGATGCCAGTTTGCTTTCTCAATTATATTTCTCAAAAATTAAATAGTATGGACCAGGCATGGTAGCTCATGCCTATAATCCCAGCACTTTGGAAGACCAAGGCGGGCAGATCACCTGAGGTCAGGAATTAGAGACCAGTCTGGTCAATATGGCCAGACCCCATCTCTAATACAAAAATTAGCCAAGCATAGTAGTGCATGCCTGTAATCCCAACTACTTGGGAGGCTGAGGCAGGAGAAACACTTGAACCCAGGAGGCAGAGGATGCAGTGAGCTGAGATCATGCCACTGCACTCCAACCTGGGCAACAGAGCAAGACTCTGTCTATAAATAAATAAGTGATAGAGTATTTATAACAGTGAGACAAAAAACCACATACCCACAGCCATGATTAGAGATGCAAGAGTGTCGCTGATACCTTTGAAGGCTCTCATGTTATCCTTCCCCCAGCCACCCTCTTTATCAGACCTCGCCATTATACTGAATTTGGTGTTTTTCACTCTCTTCCTTTTCATTTTATTTTGTCTTTCCACATGTGTTTATATTTTACACAACATATTACTTAGGTTTTGTGTCTTCTAATCATGATTTAGGTAGAATTAATAAGGTGTTCTTATGTGACTTGCTTTCTTTTACTCAACATTAAATGTGTAAAATTCATCTTTGTTGATTTATGTCAAGTAACATATTTTTACCAATATGTGATCTTCCAGTAGAGAATGTAGCACAATTGATCTGTTCTCTGTCCATGGACATTTGAGGTGTTGTTGACAATCCTGCCCTGGAAACATTTGTATGTGTCTTCTGTTGCACATGTGCAAGAATTTCTCTTGTGTATATTAACTAGCAGTGGAAGTTGGGTGATAAAGTATGTGTATCTTTACCTTTACTAGGCAATTAGTTTTTAAAGTGGTTGTCTTCATTTAGACTTATACCATCGTGGTAGGAGAGTTCCTTTCATTCCACAATTACTTAAGAAATTGAATGCTTTTCATATATTAACCTTTGTTTTCTTCTCCTGTGAAACAGCTGCATATGACTTTGGAGTAATTTTTCATCAAGTTGTACTTTTCTATAAATGTATAGGAGGATTTTATATATTCTGTATCACCTTATTTTTGTTGGTTATGTGTGTTACTTAAAGGCTTTGATTTGTAGCTGCTCTTGTCACACTTATAAAACATTCTTAATAACAACCAAGTTGGATGTATCAGTTCTTTCTGGTACTATTTATGTTCTAAGATCTGTTTAAGAAATTTTTTTTACTACCTTGACCTCATAAAGAATTCTTCTATCTTTATTTCTAATAATTTTAACTTAAAAAAAATAAATTTTATTTTAGGTTCAGGGGAACATGTGCAGATGTTTTATATAAGTAAGTGGCATATCACAGAAGCTTGATATACAGGTAATTTTGTCACCCAGGTAATAAGCATAGTAACCAAATAGGTAGTTTTTTGATCCTCACCCTCCTCCCATCCTCCACCCTCAAGTAGTCTCCAGTGTCTGTTGTTCCCTTCTTTGTGTCCTTATGTACTCGATGTTTAGCTCCCACTTATAAGTGAGAACACACGCAGTATTTTGTTTTAAATTCTTGTGTTAGTTTGCTTAGGATGATGGCCTCCAGCTTCATCTATGTTGCTGCAAAGGACATTATCTCATTCTTTTTTGTGGCTGCATAGTATTCCATGATGTATATGTACCATATTTTCTTTTTCCAGTTTGCTGTTGATGGGCATTTAGGTTGATTCCATGTTTTTGCTATTGCAAATAGTGTTACAATGAACATACACGTGCATATGTATTTATGATAGAACAATTTACATTCCTTTGGTTATATACCCAGTAATGGGATTGCTGGTTGACTAGTAATTCTGCTTTGAGTTCTTTGAGAAATTGCCAAATAACTTTTTTACAGTAGCAGAATTAATTTATATTCCCCCAGCAGTGTATAAGCACAACAACTTGCATCTACTATTTTTTGACTTTAAGACAACATTTAAACCTAGTTCTGACTTAAAAGCCCAAGACTTTGCATCTTTAAATATATCTTAAGCCTCACACATCTGTATGCCATTCAGTTGCCAAATATTTTTCATCTTCACTGAAAGTAAAAAACTTGCTTTTTTTCTGCCATTTTGTGTTCCCTCATTCTCACAAATGTACCTAGAACCTAAGCTTCTTCAAGTAAATAGCAGAAATGAAAGCCTATTACTTATTTATTTGAGTTGGCTGAGTTTTTTATACCATAAGCAACATAGGATAATGGGATTTGAATTTAGGGACCTTGACTCAAATCCTCTTTCTAAATCATACTCCCTTTCTGAAAAGTTAACCACTTTGAGTCTCAATTTTTTTGACTATGACAAATGACATACATACCATTAGAGCTGTCAGGACAAGTGAGATGATACAGGTAAGATCTCTAATACTTAAAAGGTAGTCAGCCAGTGAGAGGCAATACTGTATAAGGTAGTGGTTCTCAAAGTGTGATCTGAGATTGCCTGGGGTCCTTGAGAACTTTTTAGGTGCTCTATATATTAAAAACTGTTTTTATAATACTAAGACCTTGTTTTTCTTTTCACAAGTTTATAGTGGTATACTACATAGGCTACAGGACGTGAAATATTGTAGCAGATTGAATGCAGATGCTGTTAAGAGAATCCAGAGGAAAGTAGTGCCTTCCAAACTTGCCTTGGCATTGCAATTAAGACCTTGGATTCTGGAGCCAACTGCCTGTTGATACTATGGCTCTGCCATTGCAAACTTTGTGACCTTGAGCAAATTACTTAACCCCTCTGTGCCTCAGTTTCCTTTTCTGTAAAATGGGTATAATAATACAATTCACCTCCTAGGATTTTTGTGAGATTAAATGAGTAACACCTACATAATACTTTGGATGATGCCTGGAATATAGTAGTGGTTCCACCAATATTTGCCCTCACTATTTTTATTGTTGCTATTCTAGTTGATCAGCTCTTTAACATTGATGATCTTACAGCATTAATGTAGAATTTGTGGGCCAAACCATTCCTCCAACAAACTCATCTTTCCACACACCATTTGAGTAGGAGCCACTGGTTAGAATCTCTTAGCGAAATTAACAGGAGATGTCATCAATCAGCGAAGTTAGATGACTGGATCATCCCAAGCTCTGGGCTTTGGTTCATATCTTTGTAACACCACATTGCTGTCCTTCAGTTGAATGCATGACTAGCAGAAGTGACAATACCAGGGTGACCATTTGATTTGGGAAGAGGGGCAGATGGCATTGCCAAGAGGCAGGATGTGCTTTATCAGTCAAAATGTCCCCAGAACCTCCCTCTCTTAAGTGTGGGGAGATTCACTCAGGGTGGTAGTAAAAATATTAAGGGAAAAATATTAGAGATAGCTCAAAGGAATAATCACAAACCTTCTTAGAAGGCAGAGAGGTTTTTGCATAGTTTCAGTAGAAGTTTCAGCTGAAAGCAACCTAAATCCCCTTTACATTTAGTTAATAAGAAAAGCAAATAGGGCATATGGGGGAGTTTATCTGAATAACTTGTTTACTCATGTGGTCTTAAAACTAAACTTTGAGCTGGATGGCCCTCTTCTGGGGAGGTCGACTGGGGAGATTACCCACTAATGGTGTTTGCTTTAGGCTCAGAACCTGGCCTTTAATCTTACTCTACAGGTGTGATGACTTAAAAGCCTCTGTTCTTAAATTTTACTGAATTAATGTCTCACTGGCTGGTGAAGACTGGCAGTCCCAACTGTTTACAGCACTCTCCAGGGAGTCTGTAAGCACCCCAGACACTCAGTAAAACTAGCAAAGCATAATATCTGTGTGTCAGCATACTTTATTCATCCATTGTTGAGTCCGGGTTTGCAGGACAGACCCCCGCAGGTGGTGGCCCTGACATTTGAGCCACACCCCTTTGCTTCAGAGTTCCCAACCTTAAGATTCTATGTGTCCTTTGGCTTTTCCTTACAAGCAGAAGTCATTGCTAAATAATATTACGACACATCTTTATTCCCATAGTGCTAGTCAACAACATTGATCACAATCACAATCCTCTGAGTGGCACCCCAAAATTGAGAAAGGCAGAGAAATGAATAATTCAATAATGCTGAAAGTCATCAATGTAATCAAAATTCCCTGTAACAGAAGAAGAAAACAAAGAGTAATGTTAGTGCAGTAATGGTTTTTCTGATTATAATGATGTAGTGATGCCCATGTAATAAAAGCTCCCCCACATATCTCAAGTGTATCTGATGCTTAGGAATCAAATCAGTGGAGGATCATGGGAGTATACATTTATTTTAGCATACCATAGCATAGAATATTATATTTTTAGAGAAAGGCATATAAAATAATACGATTTTTGATTTGTATATGTAGGAAATACTCCATTTTATAAATGCATGAAATGCAAAGAAATGCATATATAAAAGGTAGTCTAATGAACAGGAAAGAAAGAATGTGAAGAAACAGGAACAAGATGGAATTAACAATAAAAAAGGAGGCTGGGTGCAGTGGCTCATGCCTGTAATCCCAGCACTTTGGGAAGCCAAGGCGGGCAGATCATGAGGTCAACAGATCAAGGCCATCCTGGCCAACATGGTGAAACCTAGTCTCAACTAAAAATGTAAAAATTAGCTCGGCAGGGTGGTGCACACCTCTGTTCCTAGCTTTTTGGGAGGCTGAGGCAGGAGAATCTCTTGAACCCGGGAGGTGGAGGTTGCAGTGAGCTAAGATTGTGCCACTGCACTCCAGCCTGGGCGACAGAGCGAGATGCCATCTCAAAAAAGAAAAAAAGTGTATTTTATCTTTTTTTCTTTTCACATCAAGGTATATCACATTTTTATCATCCCAGTAGGTTCTCTTGTGTCCCTTCCCAATCAACTTTCCCACCCCACTGAGAGTCAACCATCCTTCTGATTTCTAACATCATATGTTAAACTTGCATGTTTATTTTCTATCTGAAATTGTTTGACTCAATATAATAACTTGAAATTCATTCATGCTGCTCTATGTGTCAGTATGTTGTTCTTTTATATTGCTGAAAAGTATTCTATTATTTGAATAATTACATATTTTTTAGCCATTCTGTTGTTGATAGAAATTTGAATTCCTTACCAGTTTAACTATGATGAATGGGGCTGCTATAAACATTTTTGTATATACCATGAGACATAAAGTAGGTGTATGATTAACTTTGTTAAAAAAAACACCAAATAGTTTTCCAAGGTGGTTGAACCATTTTACATTTCCATTTTCCATTTCCACCAAAAACGTTTAAGAGTTCCAGTTGCTTCACATTCCTTCCAACACCTGGTATTGCTGGTCTTTTTAATTAAAGTGATTCTGGTGGATATGGAGTAGTGTCTTATTGTGATTTTAATTTGCATTTATCTGATGATTAATAATGTTGAACATATTCTCACATGCTCACTAGCTATGCATCCATCTTTCTTTGTGAAATACTTGCCCAAGTCTTACTCTCTTTTTTTGGCATTTTATTATTGATTTTTGGGAAGGTTTAATATATTCTAGGTATGAGTTTTTTGTGAGATATATATATATATATATATGGAGAGAGAGAGAGAGAGAGAGAGAGAGAGAGGAGAGAGAGAGAGAGGAAATTTTCTCCCTTTCTGTGCTTTGGTAGTTCATTTTATTTTATTTTTCCCCTCTGGTTAGTCCTTTTATGTTCTATCTAAGAAAGCTTAGTTTACTCCCAAGGTGGTGAAGAAATTCTCGTAAGTTCCCTGCAGCTCACCTCCTCAAACTTTATAGTTTAGGATTTCACATTTAGGTGTATCACTGATTGATGTTTGAATGTAAAATCAATTGTGTAATTCTGATATCCAGTGACTAGGCCATGGATGGTATATTATCATGTATAATGCTGAATTTGATTTTCTAATATTTTGTTTCAGATTTATTCACAAAGTTTACCAGATAGAATTACCTGTAACTTTTAAATATTTTATAATGTCCTTATCATATTTTCACGTCAAACTTGGGACAGACAGCCTCACACAAATACTTGTGAGTTGAGAAGTGAACTTGGAAGTAGTTTAATGTTGTTTCTTTTCTAAATGTTTGGAAGAATTAGTCTGCTCCTACAAGGCTTTGTTTTCTCTTTTTGAGAGAAAGTTTTAATTTTTTTATTTGATTTTTTATTAGATATAAGACTAGTTAGATATATATATTTTTTCCTGTGTTAGTCATGGCAGGTGGTTTTGCATAGTTTTGGTAGGTAGGTTTTATAAGACATTTGTCAATTTCAACTAAAGCATCAAATAATCTTTATGTTCATAATATTCTTGTATATTCCTGGCTATTGTATTTATAGTGATATACCATCATTTCTGATAACGATAATTTGTGTTTTCTTTTTTTTTTAATACCTAGGAGTTTATAAATTTTGTTAGTTTTTCAAACATCCACATTTTAGCTTTATTTTTATCTTGTCTATTGTTTGTGTTGTAGTTCATTAGTTTTTAATCTCTACTCTGTTATCTCTATTATACAATACTATATCTGAATTCTTTCATTTTCTTTAAATTTAATTTTTTAATCTAATTTCTTGATATGAATATTTAGAAAATTTTTAGTCTATTTTCTTTCCCAATACTTGCATTTGAGTTTATAAAGTATCCATTAATCATGCTTTAGTTGTAATCAATTTAAATGAATATTTTTTTT
>NW_016107568.1:341535-369026 GCF_001604975.1 Cebus imitator
GTCTGTGGGCAATAAAAACGCGGCGTCCACTCACCCTCTGCGCTTTCACTGGGAGCTGCAATCCTGAGCTGTTCCTAAACGGCCATCTTGGATCTCGATCTCTAAATAAATATTTATATTATTTTGTTTTTAATATATTTTTTATTTCTATTGTAAATTCTTTGAGCCCTGTAAAACTTAGAATTTCAAAGCAGTTTTGGGATTTATTTTTGCCTTTTAAAAATTGACATTTAATTCAATTCCATTGTTTTCAGAGAACCTACTGTGTATAATTTTAATCCTTTGAATTTTGTTGAGGCTTGCAGGCTCAGCAAATGGTTAATTGTTGAAAATGTTCTAAGTAAAATCTCTCAATTTTGTCAGTTTTTTTGTTTTCTTTTTTGAGATGGAGTCTCACTCTGTCACCCAAGCTGGAATGCAGTGGTATAATCTCTGCTCACTGCAACCTCCACCACCTGGATTCATGTGATTCTCCTGCTTCAGCCTCCTGAGTAGTTGGGATTACAGGTGTGTCACCATGCCCTGCTAATTTTTGTATTTTTTAGTATAGAGAGTGTTTCACCATGTTGGTCAGGCTGGTCTCGAACTCCTGACCTCAAGTGATCCACCCATCTCAGCCTCCCAAAGTGCTGGGATTACAGGCCTGAACCACTGTGCCCAGCTATTTCACCTTCATTTTTGAAGAACATTTTCACTAGGCCTAGATTTCTAGGTTGGCATTATTCTTCCATCAGTTAGTTAGACAGGAGGAATAAGTTCAAGATATCTGTTGTACAGCAGGACAGTAATGACAGTATATTGTATTTTAAAAAAAATTTTACTTCAAGTTCTGGGATACATGTGCAGGATATGCAGGTTTGTTACACAGGTAAACATGTACCATGGTGATTTGCTGCACCTATCAATCTGTCATCTAGGTGTTAAGCCCCACATGCATTAGGTATTTGTCCTAATGCTCTCCCTCCCCTTGTCCCACTAACCCCCAACAGGCCCCACTGTGTGATGTTCCCTTCCCTATGTCTATGTGTTCTCATTGTTCAAGTCCCACTTATGAGTGAGAACATGCCATGTTTGGTTTTCTGTTCCTGTGTTATTTTGCTGAGAATGATGGCTATTGTATTCTTAAAAGTGCAAAGACAGTGAATGTTAAGTGTTCTCACTGCAAATGTGATAACTATAGTAGGTAATGTGTTTGTTAATTAGCTAGGTTTAAACATACCACAATGTATGTATGTACTTCAAAATATACGCAATAAATACATATGATTTTATCTGTCAATTAAAAATATCAGTTAACAGTGTTATGTAGTTGCTTGGTGTAGTGTTCTATATATGACATTTAGGTCAATTTTATCAATTGTGTTCAGAATCCTTTAATTTTATAGTCTTTCTACATATTCTTTCAGTTGCTGAGAAATGTGTGCTAAAATTTCGTGTGCTGATTTTAGCTTTCTCTACTCACATTTTTCAGCTGAGTTAGCTTTTCCTGTTGATTTTGAGTTGTTATTAGGAGCGTTCAAACTTAGAAATGTAATGTTTCTCTTGTGGATTGATTCTTTTATTATAGGAAGTTCCCTATCCTATGGGTACTAATGCTTCTTAAGTCCATTTGTTTGTTACTAGTTTAGCTGTTTCTTGTAAACAGACTGCAGTCGTGTTTTTGTTTTTTTTTTTTAACTTTTATTTACTGGGACAATCTTTTTTTAATTTTCAAGTTTTGATTTTCCATTTTTTATGGGTTCATAATAATTCTAAATAGAAAATCTTCTATTTTGCTTTTTATAATTTTATATTCCCTGAGGTATTTTAAAGTTTATTGTTTATTTCTTAAAACATGATAAGTATTGTAGTTTTAAAATCTCTTCTAATATACTTACTATCAGAATTTATGGGTGGTTTTGTTTTTGTTATGTTCTGTTTCTATTAGTTGTTATTTGCATTGTCTTATTTGTTTTTATGCGTCTTTGAGTGCTTACTGTTAATTTTCAACGGAAAATTTGATAGGAATTTCTTAAGATTAGTGACGTTTTTCCATCAGATAGACTTTGGTTTTGCTTCTGTCGGGTACCAGGGGCACCACATACGAAGACCAAATTCAGGTGGACTATTTGGCTCACCCAGTTCATGCTTAGCAAAGGTCAGTGGGGATCAGGGCATGTGAGGAGGTTGTCGAGGGGTTTGGTCAGTGGCCACTTTTCAAATACTGTTTCAACTTTGTTCAGCAAGTCTTCTCTGCTATTTTGGGGCAGGGTACTTTATGTATCTTTTTGCTTTTACCTGAAGAGCATAGTAGCCTATCAAAGACCTAGTTTAATGTGGAGAAAGTCTCTTTTAAGTCTTGGTCCCTTGAGTGGAGTGAATGAAGCCTTGACTTCTTTCTCTTTCAGTCTACATGGGCCAGGGATTGGATTCCAAATGGATATCACTGGCAAACGGGCCTGAAGGTACAAGCAGTTTTGGCGCTCTTCAGAATTCCACTTGTAAATTTCAGGTTGTAGGCTTTCATCTAAAAATTGATCTAATAGTTCCAGCTGACGTTTCAGCTTTTTAACGCCTTTAAGTTTGTTTTGTTTTGCCTTTTAATACAAAACTTTTGTTTTCAGAGAAAAGTTGATCCAAATATCCATACTTACCATCACCAAAACCAGTCGCCCTATTTTCTGCTCTTCAGTCCTGCTTGCTTGCTTGCTTGCTTTTTCTTTCTTTCCTTTCTTTTTCTCTCTCCCTCTCCCTTCCTTTCTTCCTTCCCTCCCTCCTTTCTTTCTTTTTCTCTCTCTCTTTCTTTCTCTTTTTCTTTCTTTCTTTCTCTCTCTCTCTCTCTTTCTTTCTTTTTCCTCTCTTTCTCTCTCTTTCTCTTCTCTCTTCCTTTGTAGACAGAATCTTGCTCTGTCACCAGGTTGGAGTGCAGTGGCGCAATCTTGGCTCACTGCAACCTCCGCCTCCTGGGTTCAAATAATTGTCCTGCCTCAGCCTCCTGAGTAACCACACCTAGCTAAGTTTTGCATTTTTATTAGACACTAAAAAGTTCACCATGTTGGCCAGGCTGGTCTTCATCTCCTGACCTTATGATCTGCCCACTTCAACCTCCCAAAGTGCTGGGATTACAGATGTGAGCCACTGTGCCCGGCCTCAGTCCTGCTTTCTATGAACTTGGTGCATTCAAATATCAAGTATTTCTTAGGCTCTGTTGTAAGAAATGTCTTCTATTAGGAACCCCTTTGCCTTAGGGAGTGGGTTTTCAATTTCCTCAGCAATTTTTGATGCGTTTGTTAACTCCCTTTTTCTCTCCATGTGGATCAACCCTTTTACATTATTATTATTATTATTTTTGAGATGGAGTCTCACTCTGTCACCCAGGCTAGAATGCAGTGGCATGATCTCGGCTCACTACAACTTCCACCTCCTGGGTTCAAATGATTCTCCTGCCTCAGCCTCCTGAGTAGCTGGAATTATAGGCATGCACCACCACACCCGGCTAATTTTTATATTTTTAGTAGAGACGAGGTTTTACCATGTTGATCAGGCTGGTCTCGAACTCCTGACCAGCTTACATTCTTTTACACTAATCTTAGTAGTATTTTGAAAGGAGCTGAAATAAATGCCTCTTTTCAATCTTATCATTTCTTTATTGGAAGTTCAGCCTGTTAAAACCAGATCAAAAACTGTGAAAACACACCACTGTGATTCTAATGTACATATAGAACTATGAACTGCAGCCACACTGCTGTACCTTTACTTTTTTAGTATATCGTTTTATATTTGTATTACACTGATTTGTGTATATGTTTTATCTCTTGTGTTCCTGTGAATTCCTAAAGGTGGGAGTTATAATGTGTTTGTTTTTCTCTTCCACAATGCCTGGTATAATGTCTGTCAAATATTATGGATTTCATAAATGTTTGTCAGTGAAAGAAAATACATGTGTATCCATAACATTATCTGGATGGTGCTGATTGAGTGCTAATAAATATTTTCTATTTACTCCTCACTATATAAATCAACATACTTACCATGAATAGGACAGTAACAGCTTTACACTGACTATTTTGGTGAGAATAGCCACAAATGTAGTTTTGATCTAGGATGAAACCAAATGTGAGGAGAATGATTCCAGCTGTTGCTCCCAGGGCACTAAGAAAATTCATGATTCGGCTCAGTGTTATCTGAAATAGAGTAAGAACATAGCAATGTGACTTAGGCCCAGACTGTACTATAAACAAAGCAGTGAGTGCAGAGAATGGAGAGCAGGATCTTAGTCACAGCATCACAATGACACGAGGCAGCTGTGTGATCCTATGTGCATTGCTTCACATCTTTGGGCTTCAGGCCCTCCTCTACCCAATGAGGGAATCTGGTGAACTTTTAATAATGTTTCCATTCCTCATATTCTATGTGTAAGTTAACTCTCACTCAGTTGGCAGGAAGGGTTTGCCTAGGACAATTGCATTTTGATGCTCTGGTGAAAGTCATGGTCTACACTTTTGTTTTAAGACTCCTATGTTTAACTAAATGCTGCGCTTCTCTGCCATTTTAATTTCTTCCTAAAATGAAAAACTAAGGATTTTCAGTCCTTTGCTAAAATCATGTATTGGCATAGTAATATCTTATGTCTTCAATTATTTGAGTAAAGTAAAAGTATTCTACTTATAACTTACCTACATCTTTACATTCAGTAGCACTATATTCTTTATTTTGATATTCTGTTTCTGGTGTAGATTGTCTACAGTTTGCCTTTTACATGAGTCAAAGTAGTGCCTATCAAAGTGCCTGGTAAATACCCCAAAACCAAAAAATAATGAATAAGTAACTGGAATTTTGAAATAATTCTACCATTAATTGGCTGGGAATTTGAACAAGCTATTTAACAATTCTAAGCCTCAGTGTCTTCATACATAAAATAATAACTAAACTAGATGACCTAGAAAGACTTTCTCTTCTGGCACAGTGGCTTATAATTCTAGAAAAGCAGGAAGCAAATGCTGTTTATTGGTATCAATACTTGCTAGTTTGTGGAATTATGGTGACCTAATGACTTAAAAATTTTTTTCAAGGCCAGGATAAATTATTTCAAAGCTATATATTTTTAATAAAGTGGAAATGTAACTTATTACAAAATATATTTTTAACAAAGTAGAAATATAACTCACCAGAGTTTCTGTGGTTTTTCTTTTCAGTGCAATTAGGAAGGCTCCAGAATTAATGAACTGTTAAGAGGAATAAATATCCTAATGATGGCCACGTTTAGCTGATGTTGAGTTCTTACAGAGTAGACTTCCATGCATTTCTTTTACATGCCTGCCTCTGAGTTCGCACACTCCTCAGGGAAGTGAGAAGAGTGAGTTGCTTTATATGAGTTTCCACAAATGGATTAGTGGATAAAACACTGGACTGGAAATCTGCTTTAGTCCTATTTATTTGAACATTAACATTAAAAAAAAAATGATACAGTACTTTGGTTTGCTCATCCATGTTCCTTTGATAGCTATTGTGGACTCAGCTTTGATCTCATGACACAGTGATGTCAAGTCAGTTTATAATAATTAAGATTGGATTCCATCTTACTACAATCCAGTGTGTTCTCTTGGATGGGAACATAAGGCGGGGTTTCAACAAATGTGCTGGTAATTCTTTAAAAGCTCCAATAATTTTCTTGGAAGCGGGTCACATGTGGTAGCATCATTGTCTAGTGGAAATTTCAAAGCTGATTACGGCACATCTGTGTTTAAATTTGCAGCCCCGTTGTGAGTATTTTCCAGCCTCATCTTTCCATCCTCACTCCCTGTGCTGAACTTTGCTAGTTCACGTAATAGAAAATGCTCTCCCATTCTGTCAGCCTTTGCTCATATTTCTCTCTTGGCATACAATAAGACATCCCTGATCCTTACACTCAGGCATCCCGACTCCCATCTTCTGTGTGTGTTCTCATCTGATGAACCACTCACCCTTGAAAACTTGCTCAAGCTGGAAATGTCTCTGGGCAATGTCTTCTCTGTTTTGTTGGTGCCTTTCCTATGGAGACAGCCCCCATGTCTATTCTCCCTCATCATACCCCCTGCTAATTGTCTGACTGCTCTCTCAACTGAGACCTTGAACTCAGGGACTGCTTTCTTTTTTCTGAATCCATTGCCATGCCCATTATCTGCCACTAAATTAGGTCCTAAGTTAATGTGTATTGATTTTGACTACATTGGGTTGAATAAATACCTCTCTGCCACTCAAAAGGTATATCTGAGAAACACTCTCCACTCACTTCTGTAAAGAATAAATTGTTCCTTCATCTCTGCTTAGATAAGCACTTCCTGCACCTCTGCGATAACATTCATCACACTGCCTTGAAGTAACCTGTTTTCATGTTTTCTTGCTAGACTGAGAGGGTTTTGAGGGAGAGGCTCATTGCCTTGCTCTGTGTATCTGGCTTATAATAGATGGTAACTAATTTTGAATGAATGAATAGCCAAATAAACAATGTAAAGCAAAAGAAATATTCCCAAAGGAACTTCAAGACCTGATGGTGGAATATCAGTGACTGTGATGAATTAATGGGGAAATAATTTCAACGATGTTAAATTTTTGTGCTTTTGAAAGTGTATCATACAACTGGATTTAGCTTATTTCATTGCTAAGAATTCTCTAACATCCTGGTTAGCATGGCTTCAAATTGAACTTGATTGACTATACTCACCAAAACAGAGCCCCAGAATGGATATCCCGAAAGAAATATAAAGGGAAACCTTGGATATGGTTTTACCAAGGTGAAAAGGAAGATAGCTCCAAAAGAAAAGGTCATAATTCCAAATAGGATCTGGATAGTCTGCAAACAGAGGAAAAAGTTACGGTGAGGAAAGCAAAGTGCCCTTCTGTTTAGAAGATCTTCTTTTGGTTAGAGGATTTGACAATTACTCTCTTTTGGTAATTAGAGGAAGGATAATAGAAGTCCCTTTATGATGCTCCTGGGTACTTTCTTTTATTTGAGATGAAGTCTCACTCTGTCATCCAGGCTGGAGTGCAGTGGCTCAATCTCAGCTCACTGCAACCTCCGCTCCTGGATCCAAATGATTCCTGCTGCAGCCTCCTGAGTAGCTAGGACTACAGGTGCCCACAACCACGCCCGGCTAATTTTTTGTATTTTTAGTAGAGACAATGTTTCACCATGTTAGCCATGATGGTCTCGATCTCCTGACCTTGTGATTTGCCCGCCTTGGCTTCCCAAAGAGCTGGGATTATAGGCGTGAGCCACTGCGCCCAGCCCCGACTCTTGGGTACTTTCTTAATTCCTCTATCTAGTATTTGATGATAGGTAAAATGATCTAAATCATTGCTCCTGAAAATGTGGTCCATGGTTTCACAACATCAGGATCACCTGGGAGCTAGAAATGAGAACTATCAGGCCCTATCCCACACTTACTGAACAGTCTCCAGGTGAGGCTGGGAAATATGTACCTTCATAAGCTCTTCAGCTCTTTATCCCATAATTACGAACGTTTGAGAAACACTGAATTCTAAATCACTATACCAGCCTGGCCTCGAGCAGGATTGGACTGTGAGGAACCCCGCCTGGAGATGAGCAATTCTCTGAGCCCGCTGAGGTATTGTCACACTCTCAGGTCCAGAGCACTCCTCATCTTTTCGGTTTATTTATTTTTCTCCCTCTCTGAGCCACTCTTGTTATGTACTGTGACACCAAGCAGTGGTTTGACAGGTGCTAGGAAAGACTAATGAGAATAACATGCAAAAATGGAAGGTGTACAATGTGTGAATCTGTGTACTCTGCTCTCATCTTCTCAGTCCACCTTCTCAGTCTGAGTAGTCTCACTTTTTCAGTAGGTGAGTCCTAAATGACAGCATTTTTTGTCAAGTCCAGACCCACATTATTAGTTCTTGCCAAACATCCTCTCTAAATGTCCCACTAACACTCTATATTCACTTTGTCTTAAAGAAGAATTGGCATGGGCTCCTACCTTAAAACATGTGCCAAGAGATAATTTCCCCATCCTGTTACCTGCCTCTGTAGAATACACATAGAGGCAAGCCTTACTTACCCCTAAGACTTTCATTTTTGTAGCAAATAATTTTTGCAAGGGGCTTTGAGTTGAAAAGGTTGTGGCTGAAAAGTCTGTTGACTCATCTTCTGGAGCACTGATTTCTGGAGGGAATACCAGAAACACTGGACTGTGTGCAGTGCTTGAATCCATGGTGGTGTCGTTGATAATTTGAAAGGAAAGGATTTCGTTGGTACTTCAGTCTAGACCATGTTCGTTTCTTGTGCTAAGGCTGCTGGGAGCACTGGAATTGTTTGCTTTGTCTTGGAATTATAGAACCATAGAGTCACAGAGTCATAGAATCTTAGGACTGCTCGAGATCCCTAGATGGCTATAATTAAAATGCCTTGGGACTGGGGATCAGAGAACCTGACAAGTAGTCCCAGTTTAGTTGGGAACTTACTGTGACTTTGGGCAAGTCACATCCCCTCTCCTGGTTTTCGATTCCTCATATATACATTGACCAGATTGGACTAGGTGATCTACATATAAAGACATTTTAGGGCCAGGTGCTGTGGCTTATACCTGTAATCCCAGCACTTTGGGAGGCTGAGGCGGGCAGATCACTTGATGTCAGGAGTTCGAGACCAGCCTGGCCAAACCCTGTCTTTACTAAAAATATAAAATATTAGCCAGGTGTGGTGGTATGTGCCTGTAGTTCCAGCTACTCAGGAGGCTGAAGCATGAGAATCACTTGAACCCAAGAGGCGGAGGCTTCCTCGAGCTGAAATTGCACAGCTGCACTCCAGCCTGGGCAACAGAGCGAGACTGTGTCTCAAAAAAGAAAAAAAAAGATATTTTAGTTACCCAATGGCAACTAGAACACTAGATACACATTTATTCCAGTTCCTTCAGACACATCTAGAATGCAAAACCTCTCAGTCCACAGAACAAATATAGTCCACTTCTTAAAATATAGATAACATCCATTTTTCCTGTCCCTTTGTGTTTTTGCCACCTGATTTAAGTAACTTAACTGTAACAAATCCCTCAAAATGTAGTTACTTCCAGCAACCACCACTGGCTTTTGTTTACATATCTGTGGGTCCTTGTGTGTGGTTTGTCTCATCTGGGGCTGCTCAGCACTTCTCTACAAGGCTTTCTTGTGCAACTGTGGTCACCTGGTGGAGTGCCCAATTACGTGAGTTAGGATGGACTCAGTCATGTTTCTGGCAGTTGGCAGACTCTCAGTTCTCTTCCAATTCACAAATACTTTTCAAACCTCTGCTGAGTCATGTGTGCTAATGTCATATTGGCCAAGGAAATTTCATAGACAACCCAGATTCCAAGGGGAAGAAAATAGGCCCCCTAACGTCTTCATGGGAGGATCTGTATTTTCATCTTGAAAGGACAGGAATGAAGGGAAGGGAACAATTTGTGTCTATTTTTAACTGTACCTTGTCATTTTCTGGTGTTTCCTATGGAGATCAGGTCTTCCTTAATTGAACCTCATGATGTGACAGCCTCTAGCCACTTGCCAGTTAGAACATTTGAAAAGACCACCCCTCCCTCACAGTTTCTTTTCTCTGAATGTACCCATCTCTTGTTCAATTTCCTATGGATGTTGAATCATAGTGGTGATTATCCTTCATGAACATCATCTAATGTTGCGTTAGTATTCCCTAAGTTAAGCACACTCCGTTGCAACAAACTTTTATAAAACACCATTTTACCCTAATTATTCAGGTTTTAACTTGGCTCTAGATCTTTCCTAATTTTCATGTTTTCTCCCTCTAAGCATGACGACTAGCACAGTGTTCTAATAGTTGTCTGACGAGTGGCAGGAATGGAGCTTTAATGTTTATTATTCTTTAATTCATGCAGGCTAATTCTAGTGATGCAGTGGAAGACTTACTCTTTGGAGAAGAGAAACCTAGAATGAACCCCAAGCCCTTCTATTTACCAGTTATGGGGCCTAGGCTAAATTACCTATTAATTTACATATATAAAAACATCACATTTCTTTTATGAGAATAAAAATTGTTATACAGTTATTATGAGTGAATTTTAAAGTACATGGAATGTAGTAGATACTAAGTGAATTGTAGTAATAATAAAAATAAGAGGAATAAGTATTATTTCTCTTATTATTGCCATTTTTAGCATTGTAGCCAGATAATTTGTCTTGCTTTATGTTTGCATTATTTCCAAAGTTCATTTTGGTTGATTCTTTGCAGGCTAAATGTATTTCTATGAGTTTAGCTGTAAACTGGAAATGTCACACTGAGTCATTCCAGACATTATTTTATAATTTCTCCATTTCAGGGTGGCTGTGGAACTCCGTGACTTCCTGCTAATAAATCTGTTCAGACATTGATGACATGTATCTGTTGAGTACTCCAAAAATTTTCCTTATCCTCGGATTTCTTCTTATTTTCCAATCTGCCAAAACCTACACTTTTAATGGAAAGTACTCTAGCCTTAATGTGGTTTATGGAATAATATATATCTTTATATTCATTAATCTTCTAAAATTAAGCCTTAATTTCAAGCTTCTTATTGCAAGGTATTTCAGAGAAGTTATGATGATCCAAGGGATCAAAGTTCTCTGACCCATGGTCAATAGGATTAGGCCTTTCCTCACAGCCTCTCTCTGCCTCCCTTGCTGGAAAGTTTCAAGAAAAATACTGTATTCTTTCTCTCCTTCTTCTCTTATTGCAACTGAAAGTAATTTTTTTGTTTTGTTTTTGAGTTTCTTTTATTTTTCTCTGTTGCAAAGCCCTCCTTTAAAAAGATCCATATCCATACTCTGGGGAGAGCAACTTTGGGAGCCGAGTTAGAGCAGTCAACTCTTGTGTCCAGATGTCACCTGCCTAGGAGTCCCCAATCCCCCAGTTTTCTTTTGTTTTTTAAAATGATAAAGAATAATAGTGTCTTTAAATCTTATCTCATGAATGACGTAAAGTCTAGCGTCACTCTCAACGTCTCCAGACATTTCTTGGAAGGAGCAAGTGAACAGGAGGGAAGGGGAGCAACTGGGGCTTCTATCATTCTGAAGTGGTCTCAAGCTCTGATTTCCTGCATCTATTGAATTCTTAGTTTTTTCTGCATGTCCAGGCTTCTGTATATGATGACTGTTTTTCTCATTGCATTGTCCTGCTGGTTATCATCCTAATTCTTCACTACTCTAAGGTAGTACCAGCACAATCTTGCGTATATAGTATCCTTTAAAAATAAGATAGAAGATTCTACAGAACCTACAAAGGCAGCACCAGGGATATCCTATTGTACCTTCTGACATAAATACTCTAATTACTATTTTTGGACTTACACATAGATATTAGATATTCCCTTTGTGACTACCTAGGAATTTTATGTTTAAAGAACAAAAAGATACTTTGTTTCATTGTGGTCAGATGGGATTTTTATGACCTCACACCCTTTTCCAACCTGCAAGAAGAAAAAGTGTATATTAGTCTGCTCAGGCTACTATGGTAAATTAGAATGACTGCTTCCTTTTAACAGTGCCAATTTATTTCTCATACTTTTGGAGGCTGTGAATTCCAAGGTCAAAGTGTCAGCTAATTTGGTTCCTTGTGAGATCTTGCTTCCTGGATTGCCAATGACTGCATTATTTCTATGTCTTCACTTCATCTTTCCTCTGTGTGCACACAGGCATGTGAGCATACACACACACAAACACACACACACACACACACACACACAGAAAAAGAGCATGAGAGAGAGTTCTGGTATCTTTTCATATAAGGGCATTAATCCCATCATGAGAGATTCACTCTCATATCCTCATCTAAACCCAATAGCTTCAAAAACTCCATCTCCAAATATCATCACACTGTGAACTAGGGCTTCAACATATGAATTTAGAGGGGGACACAGTTCCGTTGATAGCAGGGAGATAATTTGTATAATTCATAATAAAGAGGGATACTTTGGTGGCCTAAACTAGATCAAGTTTATGCCATAAGAAGTAATACCAACTAGTCAGAGAATTAGCTTTATAGATGTTTTATTATGGAAAAAAAATTGAGCACTTCCTGTGCCAGATATTTTAAACACTAAACATGCATTAATTATTCAATCTTGACAACCCTGTGCTGAGTACTACTCCTATTCATATTTTATAGATGGGAAAACTTAGGTACAGAGATTTTAAGAAACATTCCCAAAGTATATTCCCAGCTAGTAAATGGTGCTGGGTCAAAATTATGATCCAGTTGGTTTAGATTTAGATTCCATGAACTCAGTTTGATGCTTCAGAGCATTGTCTTGAGACCTAAGGCTTTCTCTAGTGATTCATAAAAACTTAAGCCTCTGACCAGAAACTTCATATTTGAATCCTAGGGTAGGTAGGGGAGGAAAAAAAAATCACAGGGATCACCGGGGAAAAAAGGGTATATGTGCTAGTGGGGAAAGTAGAGTGAGAAATATGAATCTCCCAATCCAAAGAGTACCTTGTGAATTGATGGAGGATATTATGGCTGAAAGGAGATCTGCACTTTCCTAAGGACTCTTTGTGTCTGTGTGGTTCACTAACAGTAAGATTAGCCTTTTAGAAATGTGATGGATCTACATGCCTTTCTAGGCGTTATAACCACAAGTGAGAGGTTACATAAATATAGATGATGATTTTCCAGAGAAGATCTCTTTATCCACATTTTAAAATAATACATTTTTGTTCCTGCTAATGATATGTCTCAGTGAGGACTTGCTTGGTATATATGCATCCCAGCAACTCCTCTGATCTATGCAGGTGATTTCAACTAAGACTCATTCCAGATTGTGGCCCCAAGACAGTGAGTATAAATGAGACACAGTGGTTAACTTTATGTGTCAACTTAACCAGGTCATAGGCTTCCCAAATATTTAATTTAAACATTATTTTGCCTGTGTCTGCAAGGGTGTATATGGATAAGATTATTTGAATCAGACCTATGGTATGGGCTAGTTGATCATGGTGTTCCTAGAGGTAAAATAGATAGAAATCCTATTAAATTATTCTTTGATTTATATAAGCAGAAATATTCTAGGTCATGTGAATGAAAGCCTAACCTGAATGATAAAAATAGAGACTCAGAGCCCCTCCATCAATTCCCAGACCTGAGCTGGTTTGCAGACCGGGAATGAAATTTACAGACCCAGAAAGAACTCCTTGAATGAAGGGGGAGACCAGGTCTCCTTGAAGAAGGATCTGGTGCATTACCAATAATTTGTACTGTTAATCTTGCTCACAGCCTTCCTCAAAGGGACCTGCAGCCTTCTTCCAGGATACTGAGCATTGGGGGAAAGGAAATAACCGGACATCTCAGGGACTACTAGACACTGACTCTGAATTAATTCCAGGAGACCCAAAACATCACTGTGGCTCACCACTCAGAGTAAGTGCTTATGGAGGTCTAATGATTCATAGTTTTATCTCTGGTTAATTTCACAATGGATGCAGTGGTCTCCCCAACCCATCCTGTGGTTATTCCCCCAATCCCAGAAGGCATAATTGAAATAAATATACTCAGCAGGTGGTAGAATCTCCATATTATTTTCTTACCCTGTGGAGTAAGGACCATTATGGTGAGTAATACCAAGTGGAAGCTCTAGTGCTGGCTCTGCCTAGTAAAATAGTAGAGCAAAAGCAACACCACATTCCTGATGGAACTGCAGAAATTGATAAATCCATCAGTAACTTAAAAGATGCAGGGCTGGTGACCCTTAACACATTTATTGGAGGGGTTACAGAGATTAATGACACCATCAGTAACTTGAAAGATGCAGGGGTGCTGATTCCCACCACATTCCTATTCCACTCGTATGTTTGGCATGTGCAGAAGACAGATGAATCTTGGAAGATGACAATGGATTACCAATTGCAGTGGCACTCCAGTTGCAGCTGCCATACCAAATATGGTTTCATTGCTTGAGCAAATTGACACATCCTCTGGTACCTAGTATAATGTTACTGATCTGACAAATTCTTTTCCTGGATAGCTATTAGTAAAGACCACCAGGAATAGCTTGCTTTTACATGACAAGGCCAACAACATATATTCACTGTCATACCTCAGGGGTATATCAGCTTTCCAGCTTGATGTCATAATTTAGTTAACGGGGATCTTAATTGCCCTTTCCTTCCACAAGATATCACACTGGTCCATTACACTGATGACATTGTGCTGATTGGACCTAGCAAATAAGACATAGTAACTACTCTAGATTTATTCATAAGATATTTACATGCCAGAGTGTGAGAAATAAATCTGACAAAAGCTCAGGGTCTTGTAACTCAGTGAAATTTATAGGGATCAAGTGGTGTGGGGAATATCGAGAATCTCTGCCAGCATGAGGATAAGCTGTCACAGCTGGCTTCCACAACCAAAAAGAGGAACAGAATCTAATGAGTTTCTTTGGGTTTGGGAGGCAACATATTCCTCACTTGGGTGTGTTACTCTGGCCAATTTGCCAAGTGACTTAACAAAGCTGCTACTTTTGAGTAGGACCAGAAGAAAAGGCTTCACAATAGGCTTAAGCTTCTGTGTAAGCTGTCTTCTGCTTGGACTATACCATCCAACAGATCCAATGGTGCTTGAAGTGTCAATGGCATTTAGGGATGCTATGTAGAGCCTCTGGTAAGGTTGGCTTCTATAGATTTATTGCTGAATTTTGGAGAAAAGCCCTTCCATCCTCTTCAGGTAATTGAATGGGATTACTGTGCTGGATGGGGTGATTGTTTCTGATGACTATGGGGAAATTAGACCACTACTTCACAATGGAGATAAGGAAGAGTATGTTTGGAATATAGGAGATCTCTTCATGCATCTCTTAGCATTACCATGACCTGTGACTGAGGTCAATTAAGAAAACTACAACTCAATCCAGGCAGGACCACTAATTGTCCAGGCTTTTCAGGAATGAAGGTTTGTATCACTGTACCAGATAAAGAACCATGGCTAGCTAAGGTGCTTGCTGAAGGGACAAGGACTACAGAATGGGCAGTAGAAGGAGGTAGTTATAAATACCAGCTATGACCACATAACCATTTATAGAAACTACACACACACACACACACACACACACACACACACACACACACACACACACGTCTGTTCTCTCTTTCTCTAATCCTGTAACATAAGGCATGTTCATATTATACTATTAAGTATTGTTAACTTTATATCATAGAATTTATGAGACATCATAGAATTTAAATCATAAAAGTTACCAGACAGTAAGGAGAAGAGTAAACATCACTCACAGACTTTACCCCTTCTTCTGAGAAGTGGTTGGTACATTTCCAGTTGTATGCATGACAGTTGTAACATATTATGAAGAATTATAACTTTTAGTCTTTATTTGAAGATTAAGTAGGGCTTAAGGAGATGCATATGAGTGTCAGGTTGACAAGGGGTGGACCTTTGATGATTAATTGTATGCATCATTCTTGATTGAACCATAGGTGCCCAGATTTTTGGTTAAAGTGCATTCTGAATGTGTCTATGGGATGTGCCTGGATGAGGTTAATTAACATTTATGTTGGTAGGCTGAGTAAAGCAGATTTCCCTCCCCAGTATGGGTAGGCCAAGGGCCTAAACAGAACAAAAGCCTGAGAAAGAGAAAATTCGCTTTCTCTGCCTGACTGTCTTTGAGCTGGGACATTGGTCTTCTCCTGTCTTCAGACTAAGACTTGAAGTGGAATTTAAACTCTTGATTCTGAGGTCTTCAGACTCAGACTGGAACTATACCATCAGCTCTCCTGGGTCTCCAGCTTGCAGATCTTGGGACTTCTCAGCCCTATAATCATGTGAGCCAATTCCTTATCTGTCTATCTATCTGTCTGTCTGTCTGTCTGTCTATCTATATCTGTCTATCTGTCTGTCTATCTAATCTTCTTGGTTCTGTTTCTCTGGAGAACCCTGACTAATACACTGCACTAGGAGGAACCAACTATGCTCCTTACTCTTGCTCCAACCTGTGCCTCTTCCTCTGTTTTGTTGATGGTAATGATGTCTCAGCCACCTAATCTTTTAAGCTAGAATAGATGGTTCATTCTTCATTTTCCTTAATTCTACACCTCTAGTTCCTGTTCCATCTGGACAATTTTACTCTTGAATTATCTTTTTAGTCTTTACTCTTCTATATATCCCTATATCAGACACTTAGTACCTCTTTCTTCACTATTTCAAGAGTTTCCTAATTAACTCCCTGCCTCCAACTTTCTTCCTCCGGTTCATCCTCCGCACTGCAGCTAGATAGTTCCTGCTTTAAAAGTCAAAGGTGTTTCTAATAAATTAGGACATTGCTTTTTTAAATTGTGTGGATTTTTCCACATGTGTACTATTTATGGGAACCTACAATCTTTCCGGATTGTGGGTTATCTTTAATGAGAAAAGGAATTTTGCACAGAAATTTAAGGTTATTAATAGTTCATTGTAATTATAAAAAATGAATGAAGTCAGAGAGAGATCCTAGAAATATCGACTATAGAATTTTTGAAACAGAAAGAGCAAAACACAGTAGTTAAGGGGGGTGATACAAATTGGAAAAAAAAAAGGGATAGTTAACCTTTCCAAATGTATCAAACAGATAAAGGGAAATAGGATTGAAAAAAATGATTAGGTTTGGAAGATTGAGGGTAACTGATAGCTTTTGATAACACAATTTCCTTTGACTACAGAGCATGAAATTATGTATTATAAGGGTTGAGAAATTAGAATTAGTAAATGCAGGCATAGAGAAGGGAGCTACGGTTTCACTCAATACACTACAGTCTGTCATATTTTCTGTTATAACATCTGCATCTCTGTTCTTCCCTAATTTCTACTTCCCTATCTCTAGATATCTCTTAGTCCCTCCCACTCCATCCATCACATTCTGTATTCATTGCCACATTCTATCTCATTAATAATTGAGCAAACTCAGTCCATATACCCTCAACATAGATATGAAGAGGGAGAGTAAATGAGAGGATTGGAAACAGCAAGACAGGGAAATGGAAGCAATTTTTGTTCCTTGCTGACTCTTTTGGTTCATGAACCTTTAAAGAGCATTCATAGACTTCCCTGTGGTTGATTTTCTGGACTCCTATAATAGAAAAAGGGGGAGACAAAAAATACAGCATCATAGCAAAGTAGGTCCATTAAATATCAAGTTATAAAATAAAATCGTAATTATAAATTAAAGCACTAACTTTGATGACAAGGAGTTTATATGTGAATTATTTCTTCACATACATAAGCTGATACAGTGTTATTATTTGGTTTGTTGTCATTTTATTTTAAGTAAGGACAAATTCCTTGAGTGCTCTGCATGCCCTTCATTTCTTGGTAAGATAATTAGGTAGCAACCACAGTTGAGAACACAGGTTGGAGGAGAGGACATTGTTTTTCCTAATTTAATTCCATTATTGGGGGCAGCGTGGCACTTGGGGGTAGATTCTGCATGTTATTCAGAGTCTTCAGATTGCTGTTGATCTTTTGGATCACATGAAGTAGAAGTTAAATTCACATCTTCTTTATATGAATTTGAGGAAGCTGAAGTATTTGGTTGCACATCTTGTTCCGAATCTAGATGGGACAAATAGGCTAAACATGTGTCTTGTACTGAGCTTTGGCCCGAAGAAGAATGGAAATCTGGCTTCACGTCTTCTGACTGTAGGTCCCCTGAAGTTTGCCCTATACATTTTATGTCCCCTGGTTTGATGTCTCTAGTATACATATCTCCTTTCTGTGTAACTCTGGATCGAAGGTCGTGTTGGTCTTTATCTTGACCATCTTCCCATTCTAGGTTAAGTTGGGCTGTGGTGTGCTGGGTTTGGACTTCTTGGTATAGAGCTTTCTGCTTTAGGGCTTCTTTCTCTAACAGATCTTGTGTTTGCCAGGGCTGCATTGCAAATTGCCATTCTCGTGCTTTGTAATATTTGTCTCTCCAGCCTTGAGTTCTCCAGTCATTGGATTGACAGTCTTGGGTTGTCCAGTCTGTAGATTGCTTTTGTGGATATTGCCAGAATTGGTATTGCTGTATTTGGGATTCTGAATCTTGGCATAACTGCTTTGGCATTTTCTCCACTTGAGCTTGCTGTCCTTCAGGTTGAACACTTTGGTACCATCCTTTTGGGGATTTCTTCTCTTGGGCCTGCTGGTCTTCAGCTTGCTGATCCTTGGTTTGCTTCTTTGAGTGTTGCTCCTTATCAGTCTGCTGGTCTTTAACTTGCTCATCTTTAGATTGTCCTTCTGGGTATTGTTCCCCTTTGGCTTGCCGATCTTCAGCTTGCTGATCTGGGAGTTGCTCTGTGGTTTGATTAAGCTGAGCTTGCTTATCTATGGAGTGCCTCTTTGGGGATAGCCAGTCTTTGATTTGCTGATCTAAGGATTTCCGCTTTGGAGATTGCCAGCCTTTGCTTTGCTGATCCAAGGAATGCCTCTTTGGGGATTGCTGGCCTTTGGTTTGCATGTATAAGGAATATCTCCTTATGTATTGCAAGCCTTTGGTTTGCTGGTTTAAGGAATGCCGTCTTGAGGATTTTCTTCTATGGAGTTCCTCCTCAGCTTTCCATTCTTTGGTTTCTTCCATAACTTCTGATCTAATATCTTGATATGACATTTGTAAATTTTGCTGATTTTGAGGGTGAATGTTTTCTGGTCGAAGATCTGGGGGTTGCTGAAGTAGGTGTTGTATTTTAGGGACCTGCACAATATGGGATGTTGAGGCTTCAGGTAATATGGCTTGTTCTGATACGGCTTGGGATAACATGTCTTGGGAAGGTATGTCTTGGGGTGACACGTTGTGGGATAGTGTGTCTTGAGATAGTATAGATAGGGATTGCATGTCTTTTGATGCCATGTCATGAAGCAGCATATCTTGGGATAGTATGCCTTGAGGGGACAGGTCATTAGCTGTCAGATTATAAGACTGTTTGACATCGGATGATGTAGACTTGGCTGGTGTAGATTGTTCTGAAAGGCCTTGTACTGGTAGAGCTTGGGATGGTAAGTCCTCAGGTGACAGATCTTGGAGTTTTAGTACAGAATGGGATGTCACTTGGAGTGACACAGCTTGGTTCTCCATCAACTGGGTTTCCATTTGGGAGGGTTGTATCATAGCAGATTGTAGATCTTCATCTGTCATTTGTTTAAATGTAGAGTCTGGCTGAATGGGCATTTCTTCCTCTGAAAATTTAGGAGCTGAAAGGATACTTTGCTTTTGTTCATCTGTCACAGATCTCCTATCTTTATTATCTGGTTGGGAGACTAAAGGACTTCTAGAGAGTCTTAACTTGAAGAAAGCATAGCCTCCAAAGAAAACAGGCTGTGCATTTGTTGTTGAATCATCACTGGAAAACTCTTCTTGAAGCACAAATTGTAATTGAGCATTTTCTTCTGGGGCAGGTTGTTCACTATTTTGAGTAACATCCAAAGGCAAGAAAAACAGAACCTATAAAACCAATGGTGAGGGTAATTAATATGACAGAATCATTGCTGATGACTTTTTTTGTTTTCCAAGTTACTTTTCATCTCTGACTTAAGACAGTATATAGGAAATAACACCTAAATGAGAAGGCAGAAAACAATTACCAGACCTGCCTTTACCATCAACTCATTGGTATTATTTTAGAAGTCATCATCTTGTAGTTTTTCAAATGTTGAACAGAGGAATTTGATTAAGATTGCCTCAATAATTCCTCCCACACTTAATATTACAAAGCTTCTGAGATATTTTATATCATCTAGTCAATATTAATATATTCATGCTTAATCTATAATGGTTTATTGATCACCTAGATGAACAACATCCTGGGGATCAAAGACAATTAGATGTAGGTTTTTCCCTTAAGGTCCCTTAAAGTGTATATGATGTACATATAATTCCCTTGCAATTATATGTACATCAGCATATAAACAGATAATAGTAATACAATTTAGCAAATGCCATTACATAAATAAATACTTAGTATCTTAACAGCTCAATAGGAATTGCTCAGGCAGAGAAGGTAAGATGAAATAAGACAGGAGTCGGAATCCAGGCAGAAGAAACAGTGAAAATAGCGGGTACAAAGACACAAGATTGTAATATATTGTGGTGTGATGGCAGTTGGTAAGCAGTTAAATATTACTGATATTAGATGGTACCATATTAGATGGTACGCTAGGCTAGGAAATTTGGACTTTCATTTACAAACAAGAGAAATCTATTGGAGTTTTTTAAACAGCTAAGTGACAGCATCTGATACAATCTTCAATGCTTCCTATTAATTGTCATGTTGATATTATAATTTTTAGGAAGCTGTTATTACAGCACAACCTGCTGCTTTTTATTCTGACTCCATGAATTACATCTTTCTGAGGTTATTCATGGAGTCAAAAGAGTCTATTTGATGAGGTGGATAAGAACTCAGTGATTAAGTGAATTAATTATGCTTGCCTAGTTGGTTGGTAACAAGTCTAGATTGAGAATCTACATATTCTCTTACATAAGACACTGTCATTTCCCACTCTCCTAGTTTTTCACACCTATTTTTCATCCCTATTGAAGGACTATTTGTGTGAATATAAATTGTACTCTGGGAGAGATTTTTATATTTCTACTAATCCTCACACTTTTGTTTCATACAAATTTTATTTTATTCCTTTATTTAAAAAGAGGTTTGAAAGAATGAATTACAGTTTCTCTGTTTATTCAAGCTCTTAAGTGCTATGATTTTAAATTTCATCATCATTAATGAGAACTCAGTGATTACTAAATGCTAGACAAGTTTCCAAAGTCATCAAGGAATTGCTATAACATCCCTACGAAGTTATTATCCTTCTTTTGCAATTGAGGACACTGAGGTTCAGAGATTTTAAATAACCAGACCAGTATCATAGAGCTGTTTACCTGCGAAGGATTTAAACGCTGCAGTTGAATCGAAGATCCTGTGCTTTCCTATCTGATCTATGCTTCCTGTATTAATAACTTCACTTTCTCCTTAACTTGAAGGTGGCTATGACTAACGACCATATGAAATAATACTTTTAAGCACAGAAACTGGCACAGAGAACTTTCCCTGTAAATGTAGAATTCATTTTCTCTTTCCTTTTCTCGAGATCAAGATACATATTTTATTATTTTTGAATCCTCTGTTGTACTTTGCACATTACTATGCTATTAGCAGATTAAAGATCTGTATTCACTGAATTCAATTGAACAGTTACTTAGTGTGAGTAACTTATTTTAATATTGTTTCTAAAGGGCCTCAAACAGGGTTTGTACTCCCCTCTAGTTGTATAATATACAGATAATACAATAAAGATAAAAGCATGAGATGAAAATGACAAAAGCCAATACCCATTTATGATTTAAAAAATATTCATCCAGTAATGGAGGAAATGAGGGACAAAAATACTATCATGTATATGGAAAAAATAGCAAAAAAATGCAGAAGTAAATTCCTCCTTATCAATATTTATGTTAAGTATAAAGGGATTAATTTATCCAGTCAAAACACAGACATTAGCTGAATGAATTAAGAAAAAGTGAACATGATCCAACAACATCCTATGTAGAAAAGACTTACTTTAGATTCAAAGGCACAAACAGGTTGAAAGTGAAATGATGGGAAAAAGTTATTTTATGCAAATGCAACAAAAAGAGACCTGAGAGTCAATACTAATATCAGGTAAAAAAGACTTTAAAAAGTTATGAGGGACAAAGAAGGACTTTACCAATAAAAGTTTCAATAGAGCATGAATATATAAAAATTATAAACATTTACACACTTAAAAACAGACCCTCAAAATATATGAAGCTAACTTGACAGAACTGAAGGGAGAAATAGGCAGTTTTACAATAATAACTAGAGACTTCAATAACACGTTTTTAACAATGGGTAGAACAACCAGACAGATGATAAGCAAGAAAACAGATAATCTGAACAACAGTATAAACCAAGTAGACTTAATAGACATAAATGGAGCACTCCAACTAACAATGTCAGAATACACATTATTCTTGAGTGTACCTGGGACATTCTCTAGGATAGACTAGTCAGGCCACACACAAAAAAATGTCTCAATAGATTTAAAAGATAGACATTATGCAAAGCATTTTCTCTGATCACAACAGGGTAAAGTTAGAAATCAATAACAAGTAAAATAGAAAAAAAATCATAAATATATGGACATTAAATAGTACACTTTTAAACAACCAGTGGGTCAAAGAAGCAATCACAAAAAATTAGAAAACGCTTTGATATGAAGGCAAGTAAAAACAAAATATAGCAAAGCTTAGGAGATGCAGTGAAATCAGTGCTAAGAGGGAAATTTGTAGCTGTAAATGTCTATGTTAAGAAATAAGATCTCAAATCAATAAGCTAAATTTATACCACAAAGACCTAGGAAAGGAAGAGCAAACTACATCCAAAGCTAGGGAAAGAAAGAAAGAAGATAATAAAGGTTAGGGCAGAAATAACCAAAATAGACAATAGAAAAAGAATAGATGGCTACATAACATTCCATGGTGTATATGTGCCACATTTTCCCTATCCAGTCTGTTGTCGATGGGCACTTGGGTTGGTTCCAGGTCTTTGCTATTGTAAACAGTGCTGCAATGAACATTCGTGTGCACGTGTCCTTATAGTAGAACGATTTGTAATCCTTTGGATATATACCCAGTAATGGGATTGCTGGGTCAAATGGAATTTCTATTTCTAGGTCCTTGAGGAATCGCCACACTGTCTTCCACAATGGTTGAACTAATTTACACTCCCACCAATGAGAACACATGGACACAGGGAGGGGAGCACTACACACTGGGGTCAGTTGGGGGGAAATAGGGGAGGGACGGTGGGGGGTGGGGAGCTGGGGAGAGATAGCAAGGGGAGAAATGCCAGATGCAGGTGATGGGGAGGAAGGCAGCAAATCACACTGCCACGTGTGTACCTATGCAACAATGTTGCATGTTCTTCACATGTACCCCAAAACCTAAAATGCAATAAAATAAATAAATGGGGGAAAAAAAAAGAAAAAATAGAGAAAATCAATGAACCCAAATGTTGATTCTTTGAGTATGAAATTTTGGAAAGTCAAAACCAATCTTGGTGATGAGAACATTGACTGAAAATGGGTTCCAGTGAACCTTTAGGGGTGATAGGAATGCACTATACCTTGATTGTGACGGTAGTTAAACATAGGTACATTTTGTTGTTTACAAATCATACTTCTATAAAGTTCATGTAAAAAAAAGAGAGAGAAATGAAAACTCCATGAATCACAAGGCTTGTACTAGTATTTTGGGACTTAGCAAGCAGTCTCTGGAGACATACTACGGGGGTCAGAATCCTTATGTTATATGATACTGGAGAGGTTATTTAGCCTCTTTGTGCCTTACTTCCTTCATATGTAAAATAAAGATGTTATAATAGTTAATTGTTAAGATTAAGCTGGCGCTCAGTGATTATAACAGTGAGTGACATAGTCAGAATTCAGTAAATACAAACTGTAACAATTATTATAAATATATGTAGTATCAGTATTAATGGTTTGTTTTCCCCCTACTTCTTTTCTGGTGGTAGAACTGTGTCACACATCTTATGATCCAAGAACACACACCCCATGTCACAGTAATTTGGGCCCCTATTAAGTCTGATATTACGTATTTTTGGCAGGGATATAAGGAGCTATGTCTGAACAGAGATGACTGAGTATATAGCAGATAGGACAAGAAAGGAAAGCATAGTTGTTTCGAATGCTGGGGTGAGCGTCAGCCTTAAGATTGTCCCTTTCTGACCTTCCTAAAGTTAGATGTTTTAGTTCAGCATCTGAGCATGCTGCTCTTCCTACTAATAAACCCAACATCATTGTGTGCAGTATCCCAAAGGAATCTGTTCGCTTAATAACATGGAACACACCTCATCTGACTGCGTCCAGCACTTGCTTCTAAAGGATGCAATAGTCACAGAGATGCTGAGCTCTGCTATGCTGATGATCAGTAAGATTGACAAAATTCCCTGCAAATAATGAGAAGAAATAAATGACATTTGAAATGAGAGCTGTTATTTTAAACATATAAGCTGAGAACACTTTAGACTCTATCACCAAGTATGGGAAAACCATATTTTAGATGATTCTGTAGCCATCAGACATTGCACAATTTTCATGTTATATCTCTCTGATAAGGCAGAGATAACAAACTCCAAAGTCCCTGGGAGCTGTGCAACCATCTTGAACTAAACAGGGAGAAAATTGAGAGTAAAAGTATTTGTAGGAGGCATCCATTACTCGGTTCCAGCCAATTGTTGTCATGTGGGAACATGGGTACCATGATGCCTATTTTGTTTGTTTTTCCCTAAATAAACTGGATATACATACTTTTTGAGTTGAAATTTTCTTGTTATGTGTTCACCTGTGTGAGCCAAATAAAACATATACGCAGGCTAAATGTAGCCCAGAGATTGCCCTTTTGCTCATTTTGCTTTAAGGTAATGTTTGGATTGAGAAGCAACATATGATGCCTCAAAAGCTTAAAATATGAAGACAGAAAGATCTGGGTTAAAGTGGGTTCAAGGTCACACTTAACCTTGAACAAATAACTGTGTGTTTGTGAATCTTGGTTTCCCTGCAATACACCCAGGATCTTATATATTCAATATTTGTTGGTAAAACTAAAATGTATGCAGACCCTACTCTATGCAATTTACTGACATTTTCCATTGAGCAAGGTATACCTGGTCTTGGATTTTGTGGAACTTACATCACTGTAAGGGAGGCAGACAATAACAAGTAATTAGATAATTATCTACTTAACTAAGTTATGATAAATGCTGTGAAGAAGGACTGGGAGCTCTGTGCTACTATAATGGGGGATCTATGCAGATATGAGAGTAGAGCCGTAGTCAGGGAGAACTTTCTTAAAGAAGTGGTACTTCAGTTGAGATTTAAGTATGAGGCTGAGTTAATTGTATAACTGGCCTGGGGGACCATTCAAAGTAGGAAGATGCTAATCCTATGATCATCTTGGGGCAGTGGCTGCTTGACACATTAAGGGATTCTAGAAAGTGGCTGGAGTGTGGAGTAAGCAGGATAAAGTCCTGGAATAACGTTGGAAAGCTGGGTAGGATAGGTATTACAGAGTTTGGTAAGGCCCTTTAGATTTGGGTCTTAATCATCACATGTTTTACAGAAAGCCATTAAGTAATTGCTCTGATTTACATTTTTAAGTAATTACTCTGGTCACAGTAGAGACAATAGATTGGTCTTCAGGACAGGGGTCAGCCCAAGAGATGTCTAAAGCCCACTATTCTGGCTCCTTTAGCTTATGATGTTTGAGTTACAACAAGAAATTGTTAAGCTGAGAACTAGGAAGAGAGAGTTCATGGTTCTGTAGTCACATAACCAATCTTGCCAAACCTATCCATGGAGGACAGGAAATAGCAGAATTTCATATATCTGGAGATTTAACCCTTTCAGTATATACTATTTCTTCCTGATATATACCAACATAATGAACAACAGTATGCTCCTGTCCATTCGGAAATGAGCAAGAATTATAAGGTTGTATCATGTTTTGGGCCAAGTTAGGAGTGGGTTTATTGCTGATGTTGTTTTCTGGCTTTCTTTAGTAATCTATCATGAGTCCAATTTTGGAATTTATCTCAGAAAACATGAGAGGATCCCTAGAATCATTTCGCCGAGTGATTGTGAAGATTAAATAAAACCTTGTATTCAGGAACTAACTTCTCATTTCTTTTATCGAGGAAGAGCATTTTCTGTGATTCTGCTTTATTTCCCTTCTAACAGGTTCAAATATTCTTAAAATTATAGAACTCAAGCATTCAAGATATAGCTGGTAGGAATAAAATAAAACCCAACGACTTGATTAGGGAACTAGAGGGAAAGGCCTATTGGAGTCACTGACATGGTTAAAAATAATGTCATTGATTACTTGTTAGATAAATACTTTAAATTGTACCAACAATTGCATTTCCCAGTAAAAAGATCTCTCATCTACTTTAATGAATAAAATGGTTGCAATTATGTGAAATAACATATGTCTTAAACTTCTTAAAATCCTTACTTTATTCAATGGCTTCTAAATACCTTCTCCTACTGTATTTTGATATTATTTTTATTGAAAAAACTTTTAGATCATTTTGTTCATTACTGCTGAAAAGGTAAAATTTAATTCAATCCATGTCAATAATAATTGTATTAGCTAAACCTATTGACTATTTAACTGTGCAGGGTACTGTTTTAATTTAAGCAAGCTTCACAACAACCCATGGGGTAAGCGTTCTTATTATGTTCATTTTCCACATGAGGAAAACCGAAGCTTAGAGAGAATACAATATTAGGCCAAGGTGACAAGCGTATGTGACAGGATTCAAGTCCAGAAAATATGGCTCCTTAATGATTGCAACAATAATTCCACAATACCCTTCCCTATCGTCAGTTCAGATGCTGACACAATTTCAGTTAATAAAATAAAAATCAATGAATCATTGTATCACCAACACAGTTCAGATAAGATTTTACAGATTCATCATGAAAAGTAAGATCACTTACAATGAAAAGAGTTCTACCTAAAACACATGTTTCTTCAAGGGAAGGTGTCTGGCAGTACTTGTCTTCATGTCTGTAGCTGAGTATGGTGAAAGTAATCCCAGTTATCGCAACCAAGGAACTGATAACATTCATGGCCATGACACCTTGACCCTGAAAGGTAGTTAAAAAATAAATAAATAAATAAAATCTAAACCAAAGCCAAAATACCTTGAAAGAAATTCTTAGTGCTTTTATCTTTCCAGATACTGCTCAGGGAAGAGTTGTTCCATCAGATCAGTATGACTGTAAGGCTTAATGCACTAAATTCTGACTCATTAAAGTCAGAAGACACACCAAGTTTTAGAATGGGCCAAGGATAATTTATGGCTAATGCTAGAGAAAATGTTCATTTTATCCCAGTGCACCTTCTTTCATAATCTGGAAGCAGTACAGTGTGTTAGCAAATATCTTGGCTTGCAAATGAAATCTCATTTCAAGTCCAGGTTTCACTAGGACCCTATGCAAGCAACCTAATTTTTCAGAATCTCAATTTCTGCCTTTAAAAATGTGAATGTGTCACCTAACTTTTAGGGTAGTATCCATTCATTCATTTATTTCATAAATATTTAATGCACACCAAATACGTATGATTACTGCATTAGGGCCTAGAGACACGAAAATGAACAAGAGAGGTGACATCCTGCAATAATGTGGTTTACAGTACTTCCCTGGGAGAATTCAAGCAATAACCAACAAAATCATTCATGTATTTAAAGATGTTAACCTGTTTGAACTGGAGTTTAAAGGTATTCTAAATGGGTTCTTTCTTGAACTCAGTGTTTAAATAAAAAAATTTCAGACTGACCCACCTAATTGCATTTATTCATTTCTATTTTTTGTGGGGGTATGGGTGGGTGGGGTATGTATATCCAAGTTCCTTTAATGAAAGGGGGTCATTCGATTTGTTCCTTCATACCCACTCCCAGGA
>NW_016107568.1:369446-431124 GCF_001604975.1 Cebus imitator
GAAAGGCCTCACATTTCCATTCATCAGGTATTTGTGGTACTTTTATTGTGCTATGACTACGGTGGTAGAAAATACAATGATGCATTTACAGAGCCAATCCTTTCTGGAACAGTCTGTGGCTTCGTGTGGCAAACCTTGGAAGTGTACTTGTGACTTAATGTTTACCCCAATCCCAGGTTTTTATTGCAAACAGGCACTTTGGCAGCAAATCCACAGGAGCATATTGATAGGCCCTCTCTCTCTTGGTCTTTAGTTCCCTTGTTTCCTCAAGGCTCTATTTTGGCTCCCACAGGACATTTAATAGAGTAAGATCTCTAGATAATCAATGCTTCATGTGTATTGGGCTTTACAAAGAACATACCCAGCCTAGTCTCTTCTGATTCTCATTATAAATTATGTGATATAGGAAGGACACTTGTTATCCCATTTTACAGATAAATGGAATTCAGTAAGTAAGTGTCTGTGAGCAGTTACTTCCACATTTTGTGGAAGAGCTGTGATGAAAAGCCAGGTCTTCCAATGCCTGGTTCAGCATCCTGCCCCCATCATTTCTCCATTTGCATAGCTCTCAGTGAGTCAGGAGTAGGTTTTCCTTACCAATAGTCTATTTCTCAGCTCTGGAAGGAAGTCAATACAGGGAGAACAGCATTTGGGGCTTTATCTGCATTGTCTGCATAATTTCCTTAAGGAGGGATGGGAGCATTTATCCCCCCTCTCCTCAGAATGTCTCTATTGCTTGTAACTATCCCTAAAGGAAATTAGCAGAAGACCATAAGAACAGAGTTAAACTGGCTTTCAGAGAAGGCCCACATCCCCAGGACCTTAAACAAGATCAGACTGGTTCGAAAGAAGTATGAACATTTAAGCATCATCATGCCTTTAATAAGTAATATCTTATTAAATCCTCAAAATAACCCTTAGAAGTAGGTACTTTTCCCTTCAGGTTAAGACAGAAGTGAGTGGTAGCCTTGGTTCAATCCTAGAACAATCCAGTATCAATGCCCAGATTTTCTTCTTTTAGACCTTGTTTAGGCTCTAAAGAAACGCTTCGGTTAGTATTGGAGACAGGTCTAGGATTGGGAGGAAGAATTACTGAGATCTTAGGATTGGTTTTGGTTAGAGCACGGTTTTTGTCGGATAATTTTTGTGTGTGATAGAGGCCGTCCTGTGCATTTTACATGCTTAGACGTGTCCCTGGCCTCTAGTCACTAGTTGCCAGTAGCACCAGTTGTGAAGACCAAAAATGGGATCTTCAGATATTGTCCAATATTTTCTGGATCCTGGGGGTGAGGGGCAGGGAATTACTCCTCATAATGAACATTGAATTAGAGGGATGCCGAATGGTTTCCAATAAGCAACTCTTTTAGTTTACTTGACCAGGGAAATGGGAACCAGTGTAAGAATATCAGGCAAATAATGGCACTGGCAAATAGAAATGATCTAAACTGCAACTTGGATGCATACAGATTTTCCTGAGAGGTAACTATTACTAAACACTTTATACATAAAGACGATATAAAGCAAATAGAATATTTCAAATTACATAAAGTCACAAAAGTGACTCACCTGAGTTTTTGATTTCTCTTCGACTGCTGTGAGGTACCCTGTAACCATAAACTGTTAAGAAGACGAGAGACAAAAGTTAACAGGTGATGTACTTGACCACCTTGCAATATAATTTCCCTTGGATTCACAAACTATCTGTTTGCAAATCTCCAAGACCATCCAGTTTTTCCACCTGAGCATCAGGGAGTAGCGAGGGTCAGCATAGATAGGGTAGGTTGGAAGAAACATTGTGCTGGGTTTGCTCAGCACTGAACAAGCGCTCTCTGCCAGGGTCAACTGGGACAAGCAGGCCCTTCTAAGATCCAGAGGAGATGGCTCAGATGTTGGGTCCAGCTGGGGCTCCAAAAACAGATTTCCTAAGCTCTGGGCCTTGAAGAGAAGAGGAGGAACTGTGCCTGTTCTGAGCAGGTGGAGGGAGACTTTCTCAGGGAGGATCCCCCTGAAGGCTGATAATGGGGGCTTATATCTAGTGTGGTTATAACAGTCACTCATTTCCCATAAGTGTAGAGCCTAGTGCCACCTCAGGAAAAGGAGAACTCTGTCACTGCATGCGGAGCCCCTTCCTTTTTTAATGTTCTGAGGATGGGAACCTCCTCTGTGGGAACTGGCGTTGGACCTTGGGAACATCTGGGTCTTGTGGTCCAAGGATCTGCAGCTGACTTGCAGAGATCAGAAAGATACCTTTGATACCTCCCTCCACTTGATTCCCCACACTGGACTGCCAAGTCCTATCAACTCTACCTCCAAGTCACTCAGGCTCTCCATCTCTAGCTCCATTGCCGCCAAGCTAGTTCAGGGAAACTCTTTCCTCTTCGGCATGATTGCAGCCTCCTCTCATTGGATTCCTCTAGGATTGCTGTTATCATTGAATTTTCTCACTCAAAAAACACAATCATACTTCAACCAGTCTTCAAATGTCACTATCCTCTTTATAAATTTTCAGTGGATTTCCCATGCTTTCACACTGAAGTTCCATGTTCTTCATATGACAATAGGAGTTGGCATGACCTGGGTACAGTCTACCTTTATAGCCTCATTTTATGCCATCATGATAGACTCATTGGTCTTCTTTTGGTTACTCTTTCCCACACCAAGCCCTTGACTCATGCTTTATCTTTGCCAGGGAATGCCTTCCTTCCATTTTGCCCAGTGAGCCACTATGTGCAAAGCACTTTCCTGACCTCTGAAGTCAGGTGAGTCCTCTATGAAACCCTCACATGGCACCTGCAATTCTTCTCTTAGAGTGCTTATTACAAGTGTAGGGACAAGTATTTGGGGTTACTTTTGACTTTTTCATGTCTAGTCTCCCAGTTAAATGACAAACTGTCTAAATCTAAAAACAATTTACCACTTCAATCAGAGAGGGACTGTTTTCCTCAGTCTCAGTCTCAGCACCTAGGATGCTATTGAAGACATGGTATGTGCTCAGTAAATATCTTTAAAGTGAAAAGTAGAGTTTCAAAAACAGCAGGCCAGAACTTCATTTTAATTCCCACATGCAGATTACACAGTCACACTGGGAAAATTCTGTTGTAATACGAGAAAGTGAGGGGTTGGTCTGTTTGATATTCTACAGTATGGCATATATAGTTTGAAAATCATATTGAATACTATATTATTTATATTGGGAAAATGAAAACTCTGCTGGTTGTTTCTGAAATGCACATTATAGAAAAGGCATGAAGTATTTCTGATTATCAAAAGAAACTGGATTTTTAATAGTCAGTGATAGTGGTCTAATTTATTCATTATTTTACCTATTTGTTCATTGATTGGTTGATTCATTCATTCATTCATGCATACTATGCCTCAAGCGTGATTCTAGGTTTTCAGAATATAACAACTAAAACAGACAGTGATATTGCTGTCTTCTCAGGAGTTTATGTTAGGAGAAGCTCTAGTGAGTCTGCGCTTGAATATTATGGCAAAAAATTAGGAATCCAAGCTGTGGGGACTAGATAGAAAGAGCACTGACTAAGAATAGTATTTATGGATACATCACTACCTAGATGAGTGACACTCATAAAATTGTGTCTGGGGCTAAGAAGGAGGATGAGTGATAATCATCTTAAAATTCTCCTTAAGGTTTCAGCGTCTGTGATTGCATGAACACTAGCTACATGTGTTTAAGTTATTCTCAACTTTTGAGCTCAGCTTCCTTATGTGCAAAGGAGAAAGTATGATATTTGCCCATCTTGTCTCCCACGTTGGTAATGAGAAGCAAATGTCTTACTATACACACAATGGTTTTGGAAACTTTTAAGCACCCAAGAGTAGTTATTACAATACTGATGGTAGTGCAATGACCGAACGGAGTTGCTTCTTTTGCCTTGAAGTGAACTGCCATTTTTGGTCTCCTGGAGGGCCATATTTATAGAATTCATTACCCTAGGACATGAGCCAGTTCAAATCTGTCATTATAGCAATTTCTCAAAAGCTTCTAATCGACAGTACTCACAATAAGTGCTCCCCAAAATGGATATCCTGAGAGGAGAACAAGGGGAAGTCTTTGGGAGAAATGGATGTAATTAAGAACAAATATTGTTCCAAGGCCCACAATGATTAGAGCAAGGAGGATCTGGGTAGCCTGTGAGAAGAGAAATGAGTACATGAGGTTACCAGTATCCAAGCATCTTTGGGCCACCCCAGGTCCCTGAGGGTTTGCCTCCATGGCAGACTTTTCAATCTATCCAAATGCCTTCCTTTCACATTTGTCAATCATTCTCAGATTAAGAGACTCAGTTCAATGTGTTACCTTCCCCACTTTGCTTGCCTGGATCCTTCAGGTTCAAATCCTTCACTCTTATTCTTTATTATTTTCTGTCTTCCCTGGTGTTACCAATTAATCTTATATTGGACATATTTTGAGTACATGTCTGACTATCCCCAGATTATAAGCTTCTTGAGTACAGGGACTACAAAGTATTCACCTTTGTGTTTTTTCCCTTCTGTCTCTCCAGTATTCCATTATTATCCTAACAACCCCTACCCCCGCATTTTCCAGCACTCAGTATAGGCTTTTGGAATTGGGGCTCATCCCAGTTGTCTAAAAGTTTAAAATGTTTGCTGACTTATTGTGGAGAACCTGAGATGAGCTTGCATTTCACCTCCTCTTCATCCAAGGACCCAGGTAGGGATGAGAATGACCTGGTGGGCCTATCAGCTTGTAGGAGTCATAGGGAAAAGAACAGCAGCAGCGGCTCTTCTCAGGGCAAAATTTCTCTGTCAGTCTAGGTTTTGTCCCCAGGCCACATCTCTGGGCCATGACACCCCAAGTAATGATTTTTGCTGTTGTACAAAGTATGGGGGTTGTGCATACAGCTCTCCCCTGGGTGCATTAATGATGAAAAACATTTTGTATGTCTTATCATTTGGTTCACAATGAAGCTTTCAGTATGGTTTTTGAAGCACTCCCAATTCCTTTAAGAGCACAAAGTGGAAGTCAAACCTCTCCACTTATGGTTTTTTACCTTCATGGGAGGTGCCACCATACTCTGAGTTGACTTCCTCAGTGAGATATTTCAAAAAGTTATACTAGTTTATTGCTTCCCCTCTGTTGGGATTCAAAGATCAGTACTAATTCCTCATGAAAGGTGAAGGGGGAAAAGTAGAATTAACTCCCTCCCTGAAAATCACTGGACAGAGGTATCTCTGCAGACATATATGAATAAATAAACTTCTTTTCTCCCCTTTGGGAGGTCCATTGATTGGAGAGGACTTACCCCCAACACTCTTGGCTCTCCTTTTAGAAAGTCCAGCAGAGAGCTGTGAGGTCTGTAGGGAAATGCAGTCAATACAGTTTCATTTGGTTGTATAGTGATGACATGAGTTGCCTTTTTGTCCTGGGATGTTGACTCCATGATTCAATGGCAGAACTCTAGTAAAAGAAAGAGTGAGCGAACATTGCAGCCCAAATCATGGTCTGCCTCACCACCAGAGTGACATGGAGCCCTTGGAAATGAGCCCTTAGTGATCACTCTACTTAGTAGTAGAACCACAGAATCAGAGTTGAGTCACAAAGTTTTAGAATTCTAGAGCATGCCCAGCCCTCCATCTTCCTGGTGAAAAGTACCATATCCAGAAGACTTACTCTCTTGTGAAATTGGTTGCAAACATATGGTAAACACAAAATAGATGGTATATACAAAACCAGTCCTTACACATATGTTCATAGTTATAAAGAAACTAAAAGTTATGGGATATCCCTATGTGATGGGAACTGTAGAAGGTGTTTTGTTTGTTTTGACATGCACTAACATTTATTCCTTTAACAGTTCTACAATGCTGAAAGTGAGGAACAGCAAGTTTATGTCCCCCAAAGACATACGGGACAGGGGAGGGGGCAAACTCAACTTGACCTGTCTGCAAAATCTATGTCTTTTAAACTCAATCATGCGCTGCCCTCCTTCGAAAGGAGTTTCTCACCTTTACTTGATGAATTTTCCAACTTACTGTTAAACCATATTCCTTTGTATTACAAAAATCAGCAGTTAACTTTGAATCTCTATTTTTCCATCTTTTTTGAAGTATATTTGACAAATAAAAATTATATATATTTGGGGGTACTACATGTTTTGATATACATAAACACTCCAAAATGATTACCACAATCCAGCTAATTAACATATCCATCACCTCACATGGTTATTTTTTTCTGTTTTTGTAGTAAGAACATTTAACAATTCTTTGCATTTTCAAATTAAAAAAAAAATCAGTAGTAAAGGTGCTATAGGACCAGATGTAGTTGCCGCTTTATAATAGAGAATATTTTAGCTTTCAGAAAGATAAGCAAAACTAATTATAGTCAAATCCTTCCTGATTTGAACTGCACAAATACTAATTAAAACAACAAAAACTGCCTTTAGGAATCTTGCTTTCCATATTGATCCTTTACATTCCTAAATTCATTATAATTTCAACTATGAGATCATGAAGGTAAATTGTTTCATAAAACTAAAACCAGTGTATACAAATAATAACTTGAGTATTTCCTGGTTTGCAGCAACCGTGGATAGCAGGTGTCTCAAAATTATCACTGATGTCATTTGAACTCAATAATTCTTTGTTGTAGAAAGTTATATATAATTTTAAACTCCGCTACTCTTCAAGTTTATTTAGGAAACCTCATATGCATAGAGAGTGCAAAGTTAAACTGCAGCCACACTGGAATTTCCATAATTGCCCAAGAAATCGAGTTCAATGCAGAGGCCCACACAGAACATATTACACAAAGAACAGAGAAGATAATTGCAGCAATGACTGGGAAGAAAGAATATGCCCATGTGGTACAAAGTGCAGGGGAGATGATCTGAATTACAAAATTGTGCTATAGATCAAAATAGACTTAATACCCAAGCAAACAGACATTATTACATTATTCTTTTCAGCGTGAGCAACATTTGGCTCCAAGCTAGAAGCAGAAAACATGCCACTCAGAGATGGATTATCTGTAACTTATTAAGAAGACTAAGATGTCTTCATTGACTCCTACCCTGAAATTACAGAAGAGAACATAGTTTATGTGCCAACGACTAAATATTATTTTTATTTTATTTATTTATTTAAAATAAATAAATCCAAGACTATATGTAGTCTATTTTTATTTATTTATTTTATTTATTTTGAGCAATGGAGTTGCATTCTTATCACCCAGCCTGGAGTGCAATGACACAGTCTTCGCTCACGGCAAACTCCACCTCCCAGTTTAAAGTGATTCTTCTGCCTCAGCCTCCTGAGTAGGTAGAACTACAGATGCATACCACAACGCCCAGCTAATTTTTTTTTTTTTTTTTGCATTTTTGGAGAGATTGGGCTTCACCATGTTGGTCAGACTGGTCTCGAACTCCCGACCTCAGGTGATCCACCCGCTTGGGCCTCCCAAAGTGCTGGGATTACAGGCATGAGCCACTATGCCTGGCCAAGAAGGCTGTTTTTAAACAATAAAACGCGCACCACTGGTTGGCAGCATGGGTTTGAAGAGATCTGGATTCACATGGTAAGATTTATGGGAGGCAGGGACATGGTTGCTATGTGTTCAGAGGTAATCCTGAGCACTTGAGAAACTCTTTGCTACCTTTCACCTAATGGCTCATGAAAAAGGGGCCCAGCAGATCTGTTTTTCAGAGAGTGGCCAGGGCAGAGTAGTTTATGTATAGCCTTTAATTTGTAATTAAAGTATTCTTACAATCCCTAATACGAAACATTTAAGCAATATGAGTATGAAAATAATATAGAAACAGCATGCAGAGTCACATGACTTAGCAAGTTCACCCTAGCATGACTGCATATTTTCTCTTCTTTGTATCACCTTCTGTTCAGTTTGCTGAAAGAAGTTTATAAAGTTTATGACCCTTTTTGGAAGACCTGCTAATAAAACTTGGGCTTTGAGGAAATTATTTTCAAGAGAAATTAAATGATGACTCATAGTAAACAAACACAAAACAGAAGTTTTTTTTATTGAAAAAATTTATTTCGCAGTGTCTAAAATGGTGGAGATTTCAGGAAAGTCTAATCACACTTGACCGTGAATTCTGGGTTACTTTTCCTTTATCCTCTGAGGCCAAGAGTTTCTTACATCCAAAACCTTGAACTCTTTTTGTCCCGTTGAATATGATCTTGTGACTGGGTCAAGAAGAATGAATGCTAGAAAATATGTAATTGGTTAGAGTTTTTAAACTTTGATTTTGGAGATTAAAAAACATAATACATTTTCCCCAAATGTTATATAGTAGTAGTTCTTCCAACTTTGCCATAAATGTAATTGTAGCAATATTAGTTAAAAATAATGCCATTCTCCAGTCTGCTAATTATTTTACTATTTTTAAATAGGATCATAGTTAAATCATAATTCATCCAAATTCTATAAACATTTCTTTTTTTTGCTATAGCTTTTGGGGGAAATGAAAATATTTTAAAATTATAACATCAAGAGCTAAGGGGATGTAAGGAAGAGCACAGGAAAGCATAAACAGGACAGAGACTTTCTAGTAAAGTCTCATCACATTAGCAAGGAAACTTGGCTAGGGAGACTCTCCCGGGAGGCAGGTGGCTGTGTTCATGGTAAACGTGAGGGGAGACACGTTCTCATTCTCAGCCCAATAGTCTGTATCATTCATTTTCTATGTCTTTGTTCTTTCATGAGCAGTTTGGCTATGTGATTTCTAAAGCCAACTAGCTTCATATTAACCAATTCTCTACCTGGTCAGCTTCCCAGTAGACATCAGCTGATCCCAGATGACCAGAGCGTCCTCAGGAAGGAGACCGTTTATTTAAACACATTTTTTAAATTATGAAAGCTGCTTTCTACATGCACCTCATGAACAATAATTGATTCTTCTTTTCGCCACTTTTTTGGGCCTGGATTATTGTTGCCTGGCTCTGGAACACAGCAGGTATGATGTGACATGTCAGCATACTCACCCCAGGGTTGTTGGAGTAGAGCTGTTTCCACCAAAAGACAGAACTGTATGCAGCTAATAAGAGCTCCAGCACAGTGAAGATGAGCATCACCACTAGGACACCCTGCAAATCAGGACATGAATGGTTGGTACCCAACACAAGCTAGCCCTTGTGCCTGACTGAGAAGAGGCAGGGCAATAAGCCTCCAGCAATGCAGAGAAAAGGGGACAGGGAAAATTGCTGAATCCTCTTTTCTGCTTTCTCCTTCAGATTTCTTAATAGAAGAAGGGAAATTAGCAGCAACTGTATCATCTCAGAACTTTGGTATCCCACCTAATGACAGAGGAGAGTAATCTGCCACTTATCTCTGGTTGCTTTTATTATTTTCTTTTTGACTATGGTGCTTTTTATTGTCATGGTGATATTTCTAGGTGTGTGTTTGCTTCTGTGTATCCTGAAGTGGTCTCCATGCATTCCTTCAGTCTGAAATCTCATGTTTTTATTAAATTCTAAAAAATTTCTAGTTATTTACTTTTGCATACGTTCGCTCTTCCATAATCTCTTACTGGGACTCATATTAGATATGTGTTGAACCTCTCCACTTCTCTGTATCCATCATGCCTTTTAAGCTTTCATCCATCTTTTCAAAACGCACATAATGTGTTGTGTTCTGTGTGATTTAATCAAATCTAAATTCCATTTCACTGTTTCCTTGAATGTATTGAATCTGCTGTTTAACTGATCTGCTCAGTTTTTAATTTCAAAGACAATTTTCATTTCTGATTATATGATTTCTTTTCTCAAATGCACATATCTTTTTTTAATGTCCTTTTTTTTTCATTTTGATATCTATTTTTTTAAATTTTTTATTTTTTTGAGACAGGGTCTCATTCAGTCACCTAGGCTGGAGCGCAATGGTGTGGCCTCGGCTCACTGCCACCTCCGCCTCCCCAGTTCAAGTGATTCCCCTGCCTCAGCCACCCAAGTAGCTGGGTTTACAGGCACATACCACCACTCCCAACTAATTTTTGTGTTTTTAGTAGAGAATGCATCTCACCATGTTGGCCAGGCTGGTCTCAAACTCCTGATCTCAGGTGATCTGCCTGCCTCAGCCTCCCAATGTGCTGGGATTACAAGTGTGAGTCACCATGCCTGGCCTGGTTTATATTACTTTTTAAACATTTTTAATGATTTAAAATGTATTTTCATAATAGCCTTGTTCAAATTATTGTATTCTCAATTCTTGAGCTTCTAATTTTCATGTTTCCTCATTTGCTGCTGCTTCCCATGTTTTTGTGTGTGTGTGTGTGTGTTCTGTTATGCTTCTCATAATATTTTGGTTATTGGATAACTTCAGTGTGTAGATGGTGGTAGTGGTAGGGTTCTTTGATAGGTAGGCATTGTATAAGTTGGGTTTATGGACATCTCCTTAGATAGTAATTTTAGATTTGATTCTGCTAGAACCTTAGATCATGTATCTTGTAGCAGTTTTTAACTTTATCCTTTTATTTCAGGTTCCCCTATGTAATTATGAATTTGGATGGCATGCTTGCACAAAGCTTAGTGAGCTGATGGAAGGTTTTCTTGAAATTCCTTGGGATGTTGGGCAGAATTTGCTTTATATTATTTTCACAAATTGAGAAAATATTTCGTCTCAGCTTTCAACATTTTTGCAGAGTACTCAATATGAGCTTTATAGTCCTGCCAAATGTCGGATCTCGTCATGGGTGTTAAAAGTCAATGATCCTAGCCTCTAACACATATTCCTATCCAGACTTCCCTGGTTTTTTGGCCTCAGCTCTTGTTTGATGATTTGGCTTTAGAATCCTTAGCTTCTGGAACCTAAGACATCTTTCTTCTTCGATTTGTTCTTCCTTCTGCCCTCCTTCCTTTCTTCTTCTAACCTTGGCTATAAATTTTTTAACTTTTAAAATTTGTTACTTTTGTTCAGGTAATTCCTGTGTTAATTAACAGAGTAAGCCTTTGGAATCTGCTTAGTCTGGCATGTTCCAACTTCTCTGATGTTGTAGGAAGCTCTTTTAGACTCCAGTAGTCAGAGAATTGGAGGCAGTTTGAGGTAATGAAATTTGTTTTCAAATTAAACCCCCAATATGCCTCTCCCACCCCCATTTCTTTAGCCAATGTCTGTCCTGCACCAGGATTACACTATCTGCTGTGCTTCCTCCAGGTGGGTCTCTGTGTTCTTCCACTTCCTCTAGCTCCTGAACCAAAGGGGTTGCTTTTGACAATCTCAGGGTCACATGGGCAGACCCACAGGAATGCAAACGCTTGCACACCTTTTCTGAGATTTGCGAGACAGATGGATCCAAGGGAATGAGAGATACTACCTTGGGCTCCCCATGCTCTTACTACAAGAATTCATAAAGGAAGAAGTCTTTTTTTTTTTTTTTTTTTTGAGATAGAGTTTCACTCTTGTTGCCCAGGCTGGGAGGCAATGGTGCATGATAATCTCAGCTCACCGCAACCTCCACTTCCTGGGTTCAAGTGATTCTCCTGCCTCAGCCTCCCGAGTAGCTGGGATTATAGGCATGTGCTACCACGCTCGACTAATTTTGTATTTTTAGTAGAGACAGGGTTTCTCCATGTTGGTCAAGCTGGTCTTAAACTCCTGACCTCAGGTGATCTGCCTGCCTCAGCCTCCCAAAGTGCTGGGATTATAGGTGTGAGCCATGGTGCCCAGCCACATCTTTCCTCTTAAAAGGCCACAGGTTTACGCTTTTAGCACCATGACCCTACATTTATAGGATGGAATAAGCAAGGCTTGTCACCATGAACAGGTAGTGATCATCAAGTTTGGGAGAAAGGTGCCAAGAAAATGCTGCCCAGAGAGATTGACATTTTTTCTAGAAGTCAAATCCATGACAGGCTTTCTCCCTTCCCACCGCACTCTGTCAGCCCTGTTGGACCAAAGTACAAAATAATTATGTATTTGGGCTTAAGAGTCATGTTCTATGCCTAACATAATGTAGCATACAGGCTTGCATTTGAAGGTTAAATTGAACACTGTACAGCCTCTGCTAGTCCTCAATTCACTGATGATCAGAAGACAAGCATCTTTAAGGGATAGGGGCATCCAACCCCTAGAAAAGAGCCCAAAAGAGATAATCTCAGATTAAAATAAAATTCAAATGAAGAATATTTCTGCCTGTGATGAGTAGGGAGAAGCCCATTCAACAAAGGTTGCACTTTAAGAGTCAAACTCATCGAGGTTGGAATGTTTGTAATAAGAAAAACCAGAAGAGTGATAGTCTCCCTGTTGTCCTTGATTTCCTCTTCTGACTTTGTCTGGTACACCCCCCACACCATGCAGTCTGCAGACAGGCCTCTTCCAACCACAAGTGTTTGTTTATTTCCGTCTGTCTCCAGGCATTTGGACCAACAGGACCAGAGACTGCCAGAAAAACAGAGGTTATGCAGAGGGAAGACACTGAGATTTCACACGACAGGATATTCAATCTGAAGCTACTCACTGTTAAACTGACACTGGTCAGGACACAATCTCTGATTTCATATATTGGATAATAGTACTCCGAATAAGGCAGTGAGGATAGATACTCCTTTTCTGAGCCACAATGTTGAGAGGCAGTCCTCAGGGCTACCACACTGTCAGCAAGGAGGAGGAGGCCAGCTCCTGCAGTAACAGAACTCACTGCATTTGAAGTTAGGCTGCTCAGGTCCTGGAAGAGAAACTCTGCATTGGGTTCTCGTCACAGAATCAGCAACCGATGCTGTTAGCCCTCTGTCCATTGTACTGCAATGGTGCTTCCTTGGGTCTGTTTCCTTCCTGTTTCCTTGTGTGGACACAAACTGTGTTTTATTCATCTTTGTGTCTCTTGTCACTATTTAGTTAATCATATGATATAATTACTAAATGCTTGTAGTATAAGAAAATGCATGGAAAAGTCCTCCTTAGGGAGAAGGGTTCTGGCCCCTTGACTCTCTGTAGCACTCAAGATAGAGACAGTGCTGCTGTGGTCACTGCCAACGTCTCCTGTGACTTCCTCAGCAGCCTTAGAATCATTCTGTTTCCTTAAAGGCTTCCAGAATACGGATTTTGGTTCCCTCTGGTAAACCGAATCTGTGAATTTGATTTACATAAAAGAGCAGCTTCAAAAAAAGGTGGAGGCAAACTGGAAAAGTTGGAAAACATATCTATAGTTCTATGAGAACATAAAATATACTTTCAATTGACAAGCAATGTTTGTTCAATATGACAAGCATATGCCTTCGATTTTCCCAAGTGACGGCATGAGACAGAGGCACATGGGATTAGACCCTATGCTTCTCTCTCCAGCCATTCACAAACAGAAATATTATCAGACCATAGCCACTTTTCCCACAAACCTTGGAGGGAGAAAGGGAGGAAGAAGCTATAAAGCCTTTGCTTCTCTCCATGACAACCGTTCTCTCTTCCCTGCCACACACCTACAGAGGTGATTTAAGGAAAAGCCACATCCTGATTCAAGAAGATACGGGGCCGGGCACGGTGGCTCAAGCCTGTAATCCCAGCACTTTGGGAGGCCGAGGCGGGTGGATCACGAGGTCAAGAGATCGAGACCATCCTGGTCAACGTGGTGAAACCCCGTCTCTACTAAAAATACAAAAAATCAGCTGGGCATGGTGGCGCGTGCCTGTAATCCCAGCTACTCAGGAGGTTGAGGCAGGAGAATTGCCTGAGCCCAGGAGGCGGAGGTTGCGGTGATCCGAGATCGCGCCATTGCACTCCAGCCTGGGTAACATGAGTGAAACTCCGTCTCCAAAAAAAAAAAAAAAAAGAAGATACGGGTCTGACTAGCCACAGATGAGGACACATGGATGATGTATGAGGCTGGTATATGCTCCTGATGATTGAAGCTGCAGTCTAGAACCCAGGAGTAGGGAAGAGAGTTTTGAAGAGTTCACAGCATTCATTGGTTGGAGTAAGAGTTCTGGACTTAGAATCCGAAAACCTCTACTCTTATCCTAGCTCTGTCACCGACTCATCTGTGTGCTTCAGCAAGTCCTTCTTACTCTGGGCTTCGGTTGTCTCATTTATAAAATGTGAAAGATGAATCGTCTGATCTCAGAAGTGGCTTCCCAAATGCGCTGAATAGACAGAAAGGGAAATCTATGCTTGGACTTGACTCCACGTGTGGGACAGAGAACAACATGTGAGCTCCATTGCTCATATGGTAGCTTTGGGCAAAGATACTGCCCATTGGGACTAGTTTTCCTTTTATCCGCTGGAGACTCAGTGCATGAATTTATGTAGCTACAGAGCTGGAGTAGAAAAGGGCAAGACAAGCATCCTCCCCAGCACACATTCTCTTCCAATGATGCTTAAACAGAGAAGAGCATGTGTGTCTTTGCTGATGCATCATCGTGCTATGGGAAAATCCTTTCTCCCAAATTGTAGAAGAGGATTCGGGAAATGGTGTGGTGAATGTGGTTCTCTTAGGCCTGATCCACCTGTAGGTCGGTATTCCAACTTCTCCAGTTTGCTTCTGTCTTTTCTCTGAGCTGCTCCTTTAAGTAAGAAGCCATAAATTGGGTTTCTAAGGAGGGGCCAAAGGTCATATTTTAGAAGCACTTAGGGCAATATATAATTCTAAAGTGGTTGAGGAAGCCAAGGGGATGTTGGCAGTGGCATGAGTGGTATTGTCTTTGTGTTTGGTGCTGCAATCAGTGCTGACATTACAGAAATTCCCCTCACCCCCACTCCATCACCCACATTCTCTGCCACCTTACTTTGAAGTGATATTTTTCTCGGACATCCAATTATCAAGAATTGGTTTTTGGATGGAAATAGTTTCCTCCAGCCTAGAAAAAGATGACAACACCCTCTTCTAACAGAGGAATGAATGCCTCCCTACCTGATATTTGACTGGATGAGGCTTATTTCAGTTGCTTAAGTAGTAGAAATTTGAAAATATATCATGGACTTCTTTCAACTTGTTACCATGGCCATTGAGTAGGGTAAACCAGCTATCCTGGTTTGCCTGGGGAGTAAGGAGTTTCCCAGGATATAGGCTATATGATCTAGGAGGCAAGAAATTTGGGCTCTACTCTTGGTTCTACCAATGGAACAGCCAGGAGAACCTAGGCTTCCCTATTATAAGCTTTGTCTCCCTAAACTGTAAAATAGGAATTTTGAACTAAAAGAATTAACTCTGACATTCCTTCAATTCCAACCAGCTGAGATTTGATGGTCCTTATACTTACAAAGGGCTTAGTCGATTGCTTTCCAGAGATAATTGAGAGGGATCCAGTAACGCCAAACTGCTCAGAAAAGAGAGAAAGGATCAGTTCAGTCATCTTGTGGAAATGTGCCCACCATGTCACTATCAATCACTCCATCAAAAAGTGCTGTTGGAAAATTTTTAGAGAGAGAACACTGCAGAAATTGTGTGGGTCCACATTTCTAGAAAGGCCTAGTTCCCACCTGATGTAAGAATGTCTATATCAACTTCTAATGACATGCAGATACACAGAGGGGTTGGATTTGTTTTAGTGGAAATCACTAGGAACTAAGGAGTCCTGGAGAAAAGGTGTACATGGGAATGAGAAGAGTGTTACTACATTACAGGGTTGAAAGAGAGGAGGTTGAGATAGACCAATGACTCAGGTGGATAAAGAGATGGGAACAACCCACAGAAGCATTCAGGAAAGAGGCTTTGATGGGACGAGGTATGGAAACACATGGACTGGAAGTTATTGGTGTATGTTGCTTGACTCAGAACGGGAGTTGAGGAAAGTGGGAAGAATAGGCCCTGACGTGAAGTCTTTATCATAAAGCCCCAAAAGTCCGTATTTAATCCCAGTGGTATTAAAGATCCAGTTGGCAGAGGAAAGGTATTCTGAGAAGCTGAAAAGTTGCTTGACTGTGTGGCCTGGATATTGAATAGTCACAGGCAAAGAGGGTCCAGTATGAGCTAACACTGCCTTCTCTAAGGAGATGTGGGCCCCACTGGTTATAGGGAGAAGTCAAGGACAAATTGTGCTCTGGGGCGGGAGCAGGGCCTCCTTACATGACTGCACAGTTTGTGTGCACACAGGAACTATATCCACACAGATGTGGTACCTTAGTATATGTCATCTGCCCAGAATGTTTGCTTTTTCTCCTTTGTATAAAATACTATGTAGAGAAGAAATAACCATTTGTGGGAAGTGTGAGCTTGCCCTGGCCACTCTCTGCAAAATAGATCTACTAGGCCCTTTTTCATGAGCCATTAGGTGGAAGGCAGCAAAGAGAGTTTCTCAAGTGCTCAGGATTACCTCTGAACACATAGCAAGCATGTTCCTGCCTCCCATGAATCCTACCCTTGTGAATCCAAATCTCTGCAAACCTGTGGCATCAACCAGTGGTGCTCAATTTATTGTTTAAAAACGGCCTTTTCACTCTCTATCTGAAAAGTTAATTATTCTCACAATGGAGGGAATCCAATGGCCTCATCAAAGCCCCAAAGAGGGATATGAAAAAGCATCCACCTTTCCAGAGGTATGCTATAATGCCAGGTAAAAAATGCTGTGCTGGTATACCCATTGTATTACCATTTCCTCTTGCCCCCTGCCCTGCAGGAAGACAGACTAAGTCTCTCTGCTGCTCTTCTTGAATAGGGGAAACATGGAGTGGGGCAATGATAGAAGGAAAGATGAGGCCTTACATTCTTTTGCCTCCTGGCCTCTTGGAGTCTGAGTCACTCATGACTATGCACCCGGTTAGCATTTATAAAGCATTAGAGACCCCCATTCTACTCACACACAGAGCTCCTAAAAATGGGTACCCAGACATCAAAGTGGTGGAAATTTCTGAATTGAAGTGGGAAGGGTAGGGAGCAAAAACCAAGATGACCCCCAAACTTGATATCATCAGGCAACACGGGATCTGGACAATCTACAAGAGAGAAGACAGGAAATCTAGAATACACTTCAAACAGATGAAAGTGATTATTTGAATGCACATTGTGAAGTATAAAGAGTATTAAAATACATTATAATTTGTCATATTAAAGAGGAAAAAATGTTACAAGGAGCCGATAGAAATGTTTCTAGAGGAAGTCATACATAACCAATCTCTTCTGATAGGATTATTAAACTAGCAAATTGGGAAGTGATCATGTGCACATTTTAACTTTGTTTGAAAAAGATACTTGACAGTTTTTAAATGTATTTCCTTGAAAAGTAGATTTAAAAAGTTGTCCAGTGAGGTGGAAATAGCCAACTTTTCATAGGAGTGTTAATGAAACACTTTTTCAGTTGAAATTAGACAGAGCAGGTCATCTATTCTACTGTAATTCATCTTATTTTGTTCATCATTGGATTTTAATAATAATTATTTCACAAGTGGAAGAACTGGAGTTTTGGCTGTTAGCTTGGTCCAAAGCCCATGCTTTTTTTCATAATTTAATGCATGTGCAATTGAAAGATGATGCAAACATAGGAAAAATAAAAAAGTCAACCATTCATATTGTCAGTAGTTATTGAATAACCTGTTGTGTGCAGGCTCCAGGGAATGAAACAAATGAAAATCGCTACCATTGGAGAGCTTATATGTACTATGTCCTTTACATACAATTTCCATGGGAGGCAGAATAGAATTAAGAGCAAAGTAGCAGGACATGAGGCCTGTGAAGTACGGGAGGCATGGGGCAAACTATGTAGGGATTTTTAGGCTCTGTTTTACCAACTTTTCTTTTCATTTTGAGCAAAAAAAGGAATCCCACTAGATAATTTGGGGCCAGAAGAATATATGGTCTAACTTTCATTTGTAAAAGATTACCGGCTATACTAAGAATAGTTAAGAAACAGGGAAGGCAGATCCATCTAAAACTGGGAGTGAACAGGAGGTGGGTATTATAAGAGGGTATTCAAAACCATATAGAGATTAAAGTTCTGGATTTGAGGGACGATGATCTGGGACACTTGGAAGTCTTAGAGTTACTCATATGAACAGGGAGAAAATAGGTCATGAGATTAGTCTTCATTATCTCATCTCAAAATATTTGAAAAATGAGCTCAAAGTTAAGAATATGTAATTTAATCATATTGAGTAAAATCCATATGGTTAAATAGACCATCTTTACTAAAGACAATATAAAAAGACTAATTTGTTCATTGTGAAGCATGCTAGTGGAAAAGAAATAGTAATTTTAGTTTGTAGAAACTGCTGCAGAGGATATAGTCTTCCCTTAAAGCTCCATTTTATGTTCCCATTAGCCTGGAATCAGCCAGAAAAGAGTGAAAGAGCTTCCCAGCCCCACTGTAGATCTGTAGTCTAGATACATTTACAAAGTATTTTCTCAATGTTCCCCTTATAATGAGATGGACTTACCCCGAGAACAGTGGCTTCTTTTGGCAGCCCACTCTGCTGGTAATCTTCTTTTTGGTATGTGTGTCCAGGTTTCTGTCTTTCAGGGATAGTGATGCCCTTTGGTGTAAAGATGTCAAAAGCCCTCATGGTTTGGGATTGTAACAGCATGATGCTGATGATGCTGGAAAGGCATCAAACTATGTTACTTCCCAGGGTTTGACTTATAGTCATAAGCTTCCCAGGGATCATGCATTGTAGGAACTTAGGTTTTTTGCCATTACTCAAAGGCCAGTTGTCCTTTAGAAACAAAACAAAACATGGGGATCGATGGAGCATTATAAAATGAACATTCTGGGCACAGTTCATCCATTGTGGTCAAGAGGCATGTCACTGGGAGAGAACTGCACACATTTTGAGGGTTCCCACAATTGAGAAGTGAGCAAATCACATAGAACTTGCTTTGCAGCCCTGAATGTGTCCATCTCACTCTCCCTCCAATGACCCCTGTTTCCAGCTTCTTTTCCCTATCTCCTGTGTCTCTGCTTCACCTGTGCTACCTTCCCATACCACCTCTTCCAGAATTACACTTTTGTTCTACACTTGCACTGATCAGTATTCTACTCCAGTCTTCATTTTATCTTCATAAAAATGTTGGGGGTGAGCTGGGTGCAATAGCTCACGCCTGTAATCCCAGCACTTTGGGAGGCCGAGGCAGGTGGATCACCTGAGGTCAGGAGTTTGAGACCAGCCTGACCAACATGGAGAAACCCTGTCTCTACTAAAAATACAAAAAAATTAGCCAGGTGTGGGGTGCATGCCTGTAATCACAGCTACTTGGGAGAGTGAGGCTGGAGAATCACTTGAACCCAGGAGGCAGAGGTTGCGGTGAGCCGAGATCATGCCACTGCACTCCAGCCTGGTGCCTGGTGACAGAGCAAGACTCTGTCTCAAAAAACAAACAAACAAACAAACAACAACAACAAAAAACTCTGTCTCAAAAAACAAAAAAAAATGTTGGGGATGAATGCTGTTCCACTTTCCTTTCCTGTAGCAAGATGGCCTGTCCCATCCTAAATCTTCCTCCTTGCTTACATTGGCTTAGTAATTAGTAACGTAAACATTTATTTAACTTCTGCTGACTTCCGGGAATTAGACCATTGCAACTCTAATCCTTATAACAACGCTGTCACTTACATGTCATTAAATCAATTTTATACATTAGAAACCTAGGGCTGAAAAGTTCAAGTGATTTTCATGGAATAAAACAGTCACATAAAGCACTCAGCCTGGCACACAGAATGTGTTCAATATGTGATAGCAAATATTAACAGCCTGTGTTTACATGACTGGATTGAGACTTATCTGGCTCAGAGGCTTGTGATATTTTTCTCTATGCCATGTCAATTCTCCTCAACTTCCTCTTGCTTCCTCTCTTCCTTCCTCACATTTCCAGTTCCCTTGTAGATTCCAGGAGCAAGTTGTCTGCCACCACCAACTCAGCAGCATTGCTGGGCCTCTGTGGTGTCAGAAGCAGGGCTCAGCCCCTGAAATGTTGCCCAGATTTGTTTTCAGCTCAGCATTCTCCCTTCTGAAGGCCAGAGTTTAGTTAAAGACTTGTGATCCTTGAAAGGTGCCACAGCTCTGCTGCCTGACGTTTTGCTTCAATGTGTTGGTGCTTTAGGAATGGTTCTGGGGTCTCTTGGGAGAAGTGGACAACATGTAAAGATTCGAAATGACACCTAGAATCTCTTTACTAGTGAGGGAGATGGAAAAGTGCACTGGGATGGGAATCCAATGCCTCGGTGTCTAGTTGCACATCTGAGCATGTGACTTGGAGTCCAGTCCTGTGTTCAGCTCCCATATCCACCAATGAATGCTAAACTCACCCTGGGCAAGGTATTTTACCACTTCACAGATTTATGGCATGGGTTACATAAGACGGCACATACAACGGGCTCAACATAGAGTGAGGCATGTGATAAACTCACAAAACATATCAGTTATCTCCAATATTCATGGGAAGCTCAGCTCTGATATTGATGAGCTGGCCGTGGATAGGACATTTCCCTTTATTCATCCTCAGTTTCCTTATCTGTAAAATAGGGATAATGGCACTATCATGAAGGTCTCTTGTGAGGATTTGAATGACATATGTTGAGTGCCTTTTGTTGTAACTCTCTGAGTTTTATCAGGTGTTCCATAACGTCAATGTTGGGACCTCTATTTTATTTCTCCTCCTAGATCTGTGCCTTTCTCATGCTCTCTGATAAGCACCAAGTAGCTTCTCTGAAGAATTATTAAACCTAAAGTTCTCTTTGTTTAAGGAGATAATTTTTATTTCTTGGAATTTGGAAATTTGGGTAGAAGTATGGGTGAGGTTACATGTCCTATGAAAGGAATCATGTTGATACTAAATCCCTGCAGTGGAGCCAGGGTGAGCCTTCCAAATAGTATATTTAAATAAATGGATGTCTTTAGATTCATTTAACTAGCACATCTTTAAAGCCAGAGAAGTAGAAAAAGTCTCAATCTTAGCAAGATTCTAGGTTTCAGAATCAAATAGTAGTTCTGATAAAATGATAATCATTGCTAACATTGATTAAGCATGAACTGTGAATGCGGAAAATGATAATCACTGCTAACATCGATTGGGCATGAACTACGCATGTGACATTCTATTAAGAGCGTTGTGACGTTCTCATTTATTCTGTACAACGACTCTCAGAGATGAGTGCTGTTGTTACTTGAACCCTGAAGATCAGAAAAATGAGGCTTGGAGCAATGAAATAGCTTGCATAAGATTGCTTACCTAGCAGGTAGTGGAGGCAAGATTTGGGCATGGGCCATCTATCACCAGAGTTCTTGTATATCCCTGTAAGTCTGTGCTTGCCCAGCTAGCTACATCTGATTCTTATCCTCTCTGTTCTTCCTCCCTTATTGTTGAAGCATTGGCTGCCGCTCATCAGTTCCATATCCTCCCCCAGGAACGTCGCTAATCTTAGGGAATAGAGGTTGAAGATTTCTATTTCCTGAATTGTTTTCATGTTATAGAACTTGGCTTCTACCTTGCCCCTTGTGGTTCAGTAGCCCAAATGTGCCACCTAGACTCCTTCCTCTAGCCTTCATGACCAGCCTCTTTAGCTCTGGTTTCCTGTCTTTATTTTTTAGATCTCATAATTTTTATTTTTTGGCATCTGTGTTTTTTTTTCCCCCCATTTATTTATTTTATTGCATTTTAGGGGTACATGTGAAGAACATGCAAAATTGTTGCAAAGGAACACACGTGGCAGTGTGATTTGCTGCCTTCCTCCCCATCACCTACATCTGGCATTTCTCCCCTTGCTATCTCTCCCCAGCTTCCCACCCCCCACCGCCCCTCCCCTATTTCCCCCCAACTGACCCCAGTGTGTAGTGCTCCCCTCCCTGTGTCCATGTGTTCTCATTGTTCAACACCCGCCTATGAGTGAGAACATGCGGTGTTTGATCTTCTGCTCTTCTGTCAGTTTGCAGAAAATGCTTGATTCTCAGCTTGAAGCTCAGACTTTAAAGTTTAATTGATACTTTCAGACTATAGCCTATCTATCTGATACCATGAACATTTATTTTCCTTTGTTATTTCTTTCTTTCTTCCTTTCATTTTTTTTGAGACAGAGTCTCGCTTTGTCACCAAGGCTGGAGTGCAGTGGCTCAGTCTTGGCTCACTGCAACCTCCACATCCCAGCTCAAGCGGTTCTCCTGCCTCAGCCACCCGAGTAGCTGGGACCACAGGCGCATGCCACCACACCTGGCTAATTTTTGTATTTTTAATAGAGACGGCATTTCACCATGTTGGTCAGACTGGTCTCAAACTCCTGATCTCATGATCTGCCTGCCTTGGCCTCCCAAAGTGCTGGGATTACAGGCATGATCCTTTATTATTTCTTAACTGTTTGTTCTCTTTGAAAGAGTGCATAAACCATTCAGGACATAGGTATAGGCAAGGACTTCATGACTAAAACACAAAAAGCATTGGTAGCAAAAGCCAAAATAGACAAATGGGATCTAATTAAACTCCAGAGTTTCTGTACAGCAAAAGAAACAATCATTAGAGTGAACTGGCAATCAACAGAATGGGAAAAATTTTTTGCAATCTACCTATCTGACGAAGGGCTAATATTCAGAAACTACAAAGAACTAAAACAGATTTACAAGAAAAAAAAAAAAAACCCAAACAAACCCATTCAAAAGTGGGCATATGAGCAGACACTTTTCAAAAGAGGACATATGTGAGGCCAATAAATATGTGAAAAAGTGCTCATCATCACTGGTCATTAGAGAAATGCAAATCAAAACCACATTGAGATACTATCTCATGCCCATTAGAATGGCGATCATTAAACAATCTGGAGACAACAGATGCTGGAGAGAATGTGGAGAAATAGGAACACTTTTACATTGTTGGTGGGAGTGTAAATTAGTTCAACCATTATGGAAGACAATGTGGCCATTCCTCAAGGACCTAGAAATAGAAATACCATTTGACCCAGCAATCCCATTACTGGGTATATACCCAGAGGATTATAAATAATTCTATTATAAGGACACATGTACATGTATGTTCATTGTGGCACTGTTTATGACAGCAAAGACCTGGAACCAACCCAAATGTCCATCAATGATAGACTGGATGAGGAAAATGTGGCACATATATACCATGGAATACTATGCAGCCATAAAAATGATCAGTTCTTGTCCTTTGTTGGGACATGGATGAATCTGGAAACCATTATTCTCAGCAAACTGACGCAAGAACAGAAAATCAAACACCACATGTTCTCACTCATAGGCAGGTGTTGAACAATGAGAACACATGGACACAGGGAGGGGAGCATCACACACTGGGGTATTGGGGGCGGTGGGGAGGGACAGCAGGCTGTGGGGAGGTTGGGGAGGGATAACATGGGGAGAAATGCCAAATATAGGTGACAGGGGGATGGAGGTAGCAAACCACCTTGCCATATATGTACCTATGAAACAACTCTGCAAGATCTGCACCTATACCCCAGAACCTAAAGTACAACAAAAATAAAATAAAAAGTGAATAAAGTACTACCATTACAAGGGAATAAAATATTAAGAAAACAGATAAGCTCCTCAACTGCCACCCGATTACTCGTTTCATACGCATATATTCTTTACATTCTCTCTTCCCCTCTGTCACTTTGTCTCTCTCCTCTTTATATACATTCACAGACATTCATAACTCTACAGAAATAGTCATTCTATCCATGCCATCTATAACTGTTCTTTTCGCACTTAACATTATTCTGCAGACATCTTTGACTAAGAAATAGAAATAATAAAAATACTACATTTAAAAGCAAATGATAAATTCTGATACATGCCACAACATGGATGAACCTTGAAGACAACATGGCAAGTAAAATAATCCAGTCACAAAAGGACAAAGATTACATGATTCTACTTATTTGAGGCACCTGCAATAGTCAGATGCACAGAAAGTAGAATTGTGGTTGCCAGGGTCTGCGGAGAGAGGGGAATGGAAAGCTATTGTTTAATGGCCATGGAGTTCCAGTTTGGGAAGACAAGAAAGTTCTGGAGTTGGGTGGTGGTAATGGTTGCACAATGGTGTGAAAGTACTTAATGCCACCGAATGGTACACTTGAAAGTGATTAAAAGGCTACAACTATTTTAAGTATATTTTACTACAATAGAAAAGCCAAACGGTATATTTACATAAATGGATGTCTCTAGATTCATTTAACCAATCACATATTCATGACTATTTAGGTGATTTCTATTTTTTCTTTTTGCCACTATGAACAATGCCATAATGAACATCTTTGCGCTTTTGTGATGCCTCCTGCATTTAATTATCTCGGAGTGACATATGGAAGTGCATGCATTACATTTAAAGCTATGATACTTAAATTTTGACACACGTTGCTACTTTTAGGAGGATCCTATATAACCAAGATTCTTTATGTTTCACAAGAAGTCTCCAGGCTGATGCTATCATCTCCAAACACCACAGGCTGAGAGGATGCTTTGTCCTTCCACATTTGCTTTGTGGAGATAGACAGGCGGGACCCACAACTTCCAAGATGGCTCTAAAATCCTTGCTTTGAAGATAAATCATGGCATGGAGGTCAACAGCTCTGCCCAGCAATTTTCTGTATTACAGAATTAGAGTAGGACAACGGGGTTCTAATGCAGGATTCAGCCTAATTGCACAGTATTTGTTGAGAGTATACTCTGTGTAAGACTGAGTGACACACCAGGAGAATGAAGAGCATTGCAGAAAGTGACCTCAAATCTTCAGGGAAACCTAAGAATTGTTACCTAACTTTCTTATTTGGCATGTGAGTCAACTGAGACCCCAAAAGGAGACAAACCTGATGCTCCAACTCACTCAGGTTGTCAGATTCAGAGACAGGATGATAACCCAATTCCCCGGCTGTCTTTTCAGAAGCACATAATCTCCCCCAAAAGTCATGATCTAAACCAAGGTGCCTACCTGTTCTCACAGCCTGCTCCCTTGTGCTGTGGCTGGTGGGTCAGTTCACCTCTGTGGAGCGCTCGCTCAGCTGGATCCTCCCACTGGCTGTTCCTGCAGACAGATCTGGCCGCTCTGCTCTCCTGCTTCTGAGACTTCCTGTCCCTTTCTCAGTGCAGTATTTATGATTACACAGGATATGAATTTGCTGTAGTTACAGACAGTTGCTATATAAAAAGCATCTCTGTTTCCTCTTTCTAAATTCTGAGGTTTGGAAAAATGACACAAGATAGAAGTGACACATGAGAAAAAGAACCATGTGCAGACTAGTGATTTGTGCAGTCCCAGTTAGAATTAATTTTCACTACTTCTACATAGAGTTACGTAAGTCATCTAGTTTTGCTTACCTGAGTTTCTTGTCTACTAAATGAAGAATGGATAATAATAATTCCACTTTGTGGCTGTTGGGAGAATTAAAGAAAAAAGATGTAAAGAGTTTTCAAAAAGTAGACAATAAATATTGATAATAGTAATGTTAAGTTTGAATTTTGGAGAATTTATTTATTCTCTCACTTTCCAGGCTCTTGGTAAACTGAAAGCAGCCTATGGAAAATTCAGTGCCTCCTTGTTACTTCTTTTGGGTGTCTTCATTCTCTGTCTTTGGCCTCATGCTCAGAGAAGTCTAGGCACATCTTGGGAAAGATGCCAGTGGATTGGAGTCAGAGGCAAAGCCATCCGCCTCCAAACAAGCTCATATTTGGGAAGTATTTGTTGTTGAGGGGATACTGTTGCCACTTTCACATGCCTTTTAAGGCTTCTTGTAGAACAGCCACTGCTCAGAAGGGGAGGGTTTAAGATGGCCCTGGGATGTGCAGCAGCTGGTGACACATGGTCCATATGTGTTGTCTCAATTTCCTGAAGGGTAGCAAGGCTGTCTCCTAAGAGAGGAACAAACCTAAACCAGGGAGGTTTAAATAACTGATAAAGTACTTGGAGAGTATTTTATTCCAGTCCTTGTATTCTCCAAATGAGGTGATACTGCTGAAGGAATCTGCCCCAACTCATTGAGGTCTGGGCTTCCTTCACGGCAGCAGTCTGCCATTTGGTTGACATCTTTTTTTTTTTTTTTTTTTTTTGAGATGGAGTTTCACTCTTGTTGCCCAGGCTGGAGTGCAATGGTGCAATCTTGGCTCACTGTAACCTCCACGTCCCAGGTTCAAGTGATTCTCCTGCCTCAGCACCACAAATAGCTAACTGCAGGTGCCCACCACTATGCTTGGCTAATTTTTGTATTTTTAGTAAAGATGGGATTTCACCATGTTGGTCAGGCTGGTCTTGAACTCCTAACCTCAGGTGATCCACCCACCTCAGCCTCCCAAAGTGCTGGGATTACAGATGTGAGCCACTGCGTCCAGCTTGGTCAACATCTTAACACCCACAACCAACATTGTCTTTGCTTAAGAAAGCTTCCACAGTCCAGACCTTCCTCTGGGTGTATGACCTGCTTTGACCAGACTGTCAAAGAACCTTAGTCATTTGCGCTTCTCTCACACTTCTTCTGAGCCTGAGAAGACGTTTGTGAGAAAATCTGTTAAATATTCAGTTCGTTTTCTCATAAATAAAATTTGAAAAAAGATTTTTCAGAGTTGTTGTGAGGATTAAGTGAAATAACATAAAAGCGCCCACCATAGATCCTAGCAGGTATTAACCATTGAGAAAATCTGCTATTTCTTGTCCAACATCTTTTCCCATCCTCTTTAGAGAAAAGTGCATTTTTTCTCTGGCCTGATCTCTGATCTCTAAGAGTAATGTATGTTTACTTAAACTCATGCTCCTGCCCATTGACGGGAATCTCCTCAGCCCTTTGCAAACAGTCCTGGTGCTCTAGACAGGCAAGTGACTCACAGTGCTAGCCTACTTCAAGGGTACACTCTCCCCACAATCACCAAGCAGACCATGAAGCTAGTAAAGTAGAAGTGTGTCTCATATCTCAGAGTACTCTGCCAGCCTTGGACAGAAGTAACTGTATGTTTTTCCCTATCAGTGGAGATGACTGGCTGGGGCTAGGGCACAAGGTCTGGTTGTCCAGAGAGAGATTCCCTGGAGCAGCAATACAGATCTCCTTGGCGTCTGACTTGGTTACTGGCTGCACTCACAGAATTATCTTCCTGTCTCTTAGAATCTCATATAGCATGTCAGCAGAATGAGAGGGAAAGGATTTTTTTCCTGCAACTTCAGCATTTTATAGGTGGGGGAAGCTAAAGGCCAGAAGTTGCTTAGGGAGTTTGTAGTGACTGGGGTGGTGGTCAATTCATGCAGTTTCTGTCTCTACAATGTTTAATTGTTTTCTTCATGCCTTTGCAGTTCTTTAACACACAGGCAATGACTCTTTCTGGCAAATACTCTCTGCTAAAATAACAGAAGGTTTCTGTCTTTTGGCTGATAACCTAAATTTCAGAGAGGTTAAGTAGCTTACCCCAAGTCACACCACCTAGTAATTAGCGAAGCCTAGATTTGAATCCAAGTAATCTTAATTCAGAGGCTGTGCTCTTAAGTGCAATATTATTACTTTCAGTAACTTACTTTACTGGTCATCTGGACTTGAACAGTAAACCCCCAAATCTGGTGTGAGACCCTTCCTTCCAAGTGAAAAATGAACAAATGGTTATTTCCTGGTGCCCTTGATGTCAGAGTAAACCAGGATTGCTAGGACTGACCATTCAGTGATGATGAATACAGCAAAAGAATGCAATTGTCTCAGATGGGGATGAGGCTGAGCATCTCTGGCTTTGTGTAACTGGAGGCTACACAGGACAATGGAAGTGATGGGATGACTAAGCACGGGGAGTCTCTTTCTACACCATCCTCAGCATCTCTGCCAGGTTTCTGCCTTTCTTGGTCTCTGCCTCTGCTGATGTTGCCATGCACAGAGCAGGCCTCTCATGGTACTTCACAGAAAATACCCTTACTGAAGAGGTGTAGGGCACAGCATTCCTTTAAAAAATTCCACATGAAGAATATTCCTCACTTTTCATTGAAATACCATAGTTTCAGTGCCTTTTCTGTGCCAGGCTGTGTTCTAGGTGCTTGAATTGTATCCATGAACAAAACAGACAAAATCACCTTCCTTTGTGGGGTTTACATTCTCCTGGAATGTTAAAATAGAACAGCAAGGAAGCATACTACATAATCCTAGTAGTAAGCCTAGCAAGAAGATGAATAGACCAATGGAACAGAACTGATTCTAAGAATAGCATTTTAAATGGCTCTCATGGGGTGAATAAGCTTTAACATACTGAAATGAAGGGAGTTTTCCCTTATCCCCCTCTCAGGATGTGCAATGGGGACATGGCTCACTTCTTTGGTGCCCCACAGCTCATACCCCTAAGGAAGCATGCAGACGGGCAGGTTGTAGGGAGTGTAGGCTCTGACTCCATGGCAGCATCCAGGGTTGAGTGTTCACAGCTCCTGAAGCCCAAGTGGGCGTGTGTTACCATGTGCCCTTTCAGCTTAGCTTTTTGCAGGTAACTTGTTTTAATCCGCTCAATTAGACCCTCTGCCTTATCACAAGGACAGAGATCTTTCTGTATCCTAGGGTCCTTGCCCTGGTGTGCAAGAAAAATCAGATCACATGTGGGCTTGGAGAATGAGTACCAACAGGTGGATGGGGAGCCAGAAGTGGGATGGACTGGGAAGGTGGTCTTCCCCTGGTGTCTGACCACTCAGCAGCCTGGCTGTCCTCCAACCATCCTCGGCCAAATTTCCTTTGGCATTAGCTTCATTTCGCCAATTCTATCAATGGTCTGCCAGCATCTTTTGGTGTGTTCTGTTGGTATGTTCTTCTGCCAGTGTGTTCCTCTTCATGTCCAGCCACTTGTATGTGTATGCCTACTAGGGTCTCAGGGTTTTTATAGGCACAGGAGGAGTGGGGGCATGGCCAGCTTGGAAATGCAACATTTGGGCATGAAAACAGGAGTGCCTGTTCTTACCTAGGTTCATGGGCACAAGCCCGAAGGGTGGACCCTTACCAGGGGCCTGACCCTTCTCTACCCAGCACTTCCCCACCCCTCTCCTATATCAATATGTTGATGGATTTATTTAAAAATTTGTTGCCTAGCCTAGTGTGAAAATCCTGAAGCTTTTCCTGAATATCAGTCTGAAGATGCAAATGATAGACAGTTAATGCTTGTAAGACACCTAGCTGTGGAGGCATGCTTAACCCAAATCATGAATTTTGCACACTGATCCTCAAAGGCCCATCTAAGAATGGTTACAGTGGCACATGAGAGAAAAAAGGAGAAAAACAGCAATAAAAAGGGCAAAGACAAAGATAACTATTATGTGTTTAGGGGTTCAGAAAACAATACCCCAAAATGAATGCCTCAGAAGCAGAAGTTTTTCTCTGACCTTCTTGGACCTTCATGTCTCTCAGTCTTATTTTCCTCTGAGGCTAGCTGTAGAAACAAGAATCCTCCCCAAGGTGGGTCATAGAAACCAGAACCCCTCTCCCCAAAGCCAGCCATAGAACCTAAACGTATTACCCTAACTCTCATTCCACTCTATCTGTGTAAAAACTGGCCATACAGAAATCATCTGAACTACTTTGTTTAAATGTAGGTCATAAGATGCTCATTCCAGGGATCATCCTGTCCCACCCCCAAAAGGAAGGAATGAAGCACAGAGAGGCCAAAAACAACAACAACAACAAAACAAAACTAGAAAGACAGGCCTTGCTGGGTTTCTCACTCAGTCTATTAGCATTAGATTATATCCAGTCATATTTCTACAGGGCTGCCCTTACTTTGTTGAACCTAAGCCTACAAATGGACAATTTCCCCTGTATTTTTTGGGTCTTCATTCTGAAGGCCCTCATGTCTATATGTTGAATAATTTTTATGCCTTTTCTCTAGTTAATCTGCCTTTTGCAAGTTGACTTTCCAGGGAAACTTCAGAGGGCCAAGGGCAAAGCTCCCTCTTAACCCCTACAGTATTCTTGCCATTTTCAAATGAAGTCATCCTCCTTTATAAGGAGCAAGACATTGCCACGCTTGAAATTTCAGCAAGGATAAATCGTGATCATACAAACATTTTGACAATGAATGATGCTCAAAGGACAGTTGAAGAGTAGGTGAATATCCTGTTTTAGTTCTCAGAAGGAAAAAAGAGGGTACTATGGACTCTTTTGACAAGGAAATTGTTGCAGAATCAGAAAAACTGGAATATAAAAGCTACAATGGGTTCTCTTCTTTTGACAGAAATTTGTCTTTTGTTTTTTAAAATGGTAAGATTAGAGATGAAATTTTAAAAACGACTTTACAAAAATGATTTTGACACAGTAACAATAAAAGTCTCAGTAATGCCGTCAGGTTTTGAAGTGTGTAGTAGCAATTCTTTAAGCTCAGGTCCTCCTCAACGTTCCGCATATTTTGGTGGAAAAATAGATCACAGAATTTTTGGAAGAAGTTATCAGGTGGTTGGAAAAGGCTTTTAAGAAATGTTTCAAAGGAACTTGCCAAATGATTGCCAAAATGGAACCATTCATAAAATGGCTGAGGGAATCAGAGAAGAAATAACGGGAGATAAGATGGAGACAGGGGTATTATGGTGGGCATTAAAGGATTGCTGGAGTACTTAAAGCTGAAACTGAAGTTTGACCACAAGCAGAGTGGCATTAAAACCCATGCTATTTAAAATGAGGATGCAACCTAGCTTTTAGGTTCATGTTACCAATTTTTCTGCATTATCAAATGGAAGAGCAAAATGTATATACAAAAGCCAAAATGCTTAACTTTATGTTTGCCTTTATATAAAAGATTTGTGGCCTGAAGGTAAGAACAAAGAAGATTCTAGGCAGCCTATGGAGGTTATTGAACAGGTATAGTTTGTTTATAATATACCTCTCTTTAAAAAACTAGTAGTGGAAACATTTGAAATTAATTTTACAGTTTATTTTTATAATAAATATTTTTTTTTCTTAAAAAGTGAGTACACTTTATATCAGGTGAGGCGACAACTCTGTTATGTGGGTTACCAATTCTATTCTCTCAATATTCTTAATCATCTTGTAAAAATATTCTTAATTTTAACATATCTAATGTATACACATACACAAATTAAATATTATTTGATGGCAATATTATTTAGAACTTTGCATTTTACTTTTATAATATAAAAACGTTTAATAAAGCATGTGATAATGACTTTTATATAACGACTTTAGCCCCTTAATTTGAATGCTGTGAAGAGCGAAAATATTGACTATAGGCACAAAAATCACAGTGTGGTGACTTTTGCTCTCTTTGTATGTATGCATTTAACTTTTTAAATAGTCTTCCCGTTAACAAAGATGAGTCATTAGTCCCAGCTGTGTAATATTAGTCCATATACTTAAGATAAAAATCTTGTGATTGTACTTTAAGAAAGTCAATATTAAAAACTTACCAGAGAAAAATGGCCACTCAAATTTTAATCAGATAGTGAAAGTAAAGAAACTTTGTGTATCCATATAATTTATGGAGTTTGCCTGAAGTGCAAAAAAGCCAATTTTTATTAAGGCATTTGTTATCAGAATTCAGTTTAGTTTAATACAAGTGTTTACATTTACATAATCTTAAATGGTGTGAGTAAAGATCAGTCTATCTGACTTACCAGGTTTGTAAAGACTCTTGGAAGCTCCAGTAAATTCGAATCCCATCTCTTGGTGATACAGTTATTGAATTCCTCAAACACAAAAATATTTACAGGCAACTGTGATTCTTTAGTCTATAATAAACTTGGAGAGAGACCAGATAAAACTGGGGTTGTGTGTAACCTCAACTCATGCCTTACTAATCCTGCCTAGAAGTCTCCCAAAGGTGCCCTTACCTTCAACATCTAGTTTGATATCCTGACAATTTCATAGGTTTGCATTTTATGTGTATAAAGTTTACTTTATCCTATACCCTCCTTTGCACTACCATGGATCTGGGCCTGTAAAAATTACAATTATTTCTGTCTCCCAAAAGCAGCTGATCTGTACTACTGCCTAGTAATTTCTCAAAATCAGAAGGACCTAATTCCACTTTCTTGATCCTCAGAAATTGATTATATTCTTCAAGTTTCCATACCATTTCTGTCACATTTGTCCATTAGATAATCCCATTTGTAGCTTCTCTAAGATCTAGGAGTGACTGAATTTAACAAAATAATTTGTTGCAATAATTAGGAGAGCTAAGTGAATTTTATGTGTCTTTTTTAAATTTTTATTTATTTTATTATTATTATGCTTTAAGTTCTGGGCGACATGTGCAGAACGTGCAGGTTTGCAACATAGGTATACATGTGCCATGGTGGTTTGCTGCATCCTTCCCCCTGTCATCTACATTGTGTATTTCTTCTAATGCTATGCGTTCTTTGTTGTTTTTAATTGAACACTACTAACACTTTCTGTTAAAAGGGGCTTAGCGTGAAAGGGTTTTTTGAAACTGGCCTGAGAACAACATGTGTTTGTCTGTTTCTTATTTCTCCATATCACTCTTCACTTCCTTAGTGAAAATGTCATAGTTCCTTTTTTGTTCACATTTTCCTTTTTTTTTCCCTAAAAGTTTCTGGTACCTATTATTATACATGTTTACAAGCTCTTAGAAACATCTAGAAATCAAACAAAGCTTTATTAAATCTGAGAGACTTCACAATCATATTATTTTCCTTCCCAAGGTAGACAAAAAGTGCATTTTCATTTTGTTTATTCCACCAGGGGTAACTCAGAAAAAAAAACAAAAAAAAACAAAAAACACCTTATTAAATTATAGGCTCTATATCCTTAATTCTTTATAGCTCTGCTCACTATCCACAGCATAGGAGAGCTTCTTTTACTCACATATCTTCCTGGATGATATGTGAATAACTCCTGTGACACTATGTGGATTCTTTATGTCAATGAAGGTCCACTTACTTTGAACTGGAAGTTCTGGAAGCATGTACACATAACAAAGTCACACATCTGATTACGTTATTGTATGTGCAGTGAAAAACTAGGAAGCCAATATTTAGCTGATGGCTGAAGAATCTATCTGGGCCGAGGTGACTACTATAGACCTGAGAAAAACACACAGAGATGAGCAAAACTCCTATGCTCCCCCCAAAACCACATAAAATACACAGATATATATGCAAACAAAACAATCCCCATAAACAAAACACAAATAATACTCTGCTGCTGACAAAATTCTTGGTTAAGTCATTACTTACACAGCGTTAATTGTACAAGCTAGAAACGGAATCCAGTTCTCCATACTTTAAACTCATTGTCCCAATCACAAAGGCTTCGCAAAAACAAACTGAGATGTCCCTACTCCTAGCAAAGGCACTATTTCCTAGGTGAACCTTTGGCTTCCCTGGTAATTTCATTTGAAGACAATTGTCTTCTACATCTGTGTTCTACTGATGTCCAGCATTGCCATGAGACAGGTTGATGCAGTTACAGATTAAAGCATGTATGAGACCCCGAGAATCCAAACTGATGAAATACTCTCACCCTGGCCTTCATGAAATTGATCATGTTTGCAATGCTAACACATATTCCATTATTAGCTAATCTTGCTTCCCTGAGGTATTAATAGCTCTATTGAGTATTGACAGTAAATGGTAGAGAACAGGTAATATGAGTCCTCATAGGCAACACAGCATATAGGAAACAACATTGGTCTAGGACTTACAAACTCTGAACCATAACTCTGGTGAGTCACTTTCAGTAGCTTAATTTTTTCATCCATTAAATACTAGAAATCAATAAAACCTGGATATTTTTAAGGTAATTGTAGCTATAGCATTAAACGGCACATTCTAAATGGTAGGGAAAAGTGTCTGAGGTAATTATTAGTGAAAACAATTTTAACCTCACTTTTAATATTAGAATAACTTGAAATTTATTTGCTCATTTGTACAAACTATATTCTTTCTAGAAATGCCTATATTAGTCTATCAATTTGAGATTGCATTCTTTAATACGAAAGCTGCACCAGTCAGAAAAGCAGGCTTTTCCAGGAAGTCTATGGCAACTGTCTAGAGCTAATTAACAAGATGTACAATATTGTAACCATTCAATGGGTTCTCCTCGCCTGCTGCCTAGACAGAGCCGATTTATCAGGACAGGGGAATTGCCATAGGGAGAGTTTAATTCATGCACATCTGACTCTGTGGAGCACCAGTGTTTTTATTACTCAAATCAGTCTCCCCAAAGATTCAGGGATTGGGTTTTTAAAGGATAATTTGGTGGGTAAGAGGTCAGTGAGTTGGGAGTGCTATTGCTTTGGTCAAAGATAAAATCACAGGGAATCAAAGCTGTCCTCTTACACTCGGTCAGTTTCTGAGTGAAGGCCACAAGATCAGATGAGCCAGTTTATTAATGTGGGTGGTACCAGCTGATCCATTAAGTGCAGGTTCTGCAAAATATCTGGAGCACTGATCTTAGGTTTTGCAATAGTGATGTTATTCCCAGGAGTAATGGGGGAGGGTCAGAATCTCACAGGCTCCAACTACATGACTCCTGAACCATAATTTCTAATCTTGTGACAAATTGGTTAGTCCTACAAAGGCAGTGTAGTCCCCAAGCAGGAAGAGGCTTTGTTTCTGAAAAGGGCTATTGTCTTTGTTTGAAACTCTAAATTAAGTTCCTCCCAAAGTTGGTTTGGCTTACCCTCAGGAATGAACAAGGATGGCTTGGAGGTTAGAAGCAAGGTGAAGTTGGTTAAGTCAGATCTCTTTCACTGTAATAATGTTCTCAGCTATAATTTTACAATGGCCTTTTCAGTATCATCAGTATTTTCAGAGTCTCAGGGTTTTGTGATTAGCTCTCTCTAATGTGAGCTTTCATCTCCATAGGAGCTGTATGGCAGCAAGTTGGATAATCCATTGTCACCTTTCTATTTGCCTTTTCTGTTGAAAGAATAAGAAGAACAAGAAGGAAAAGAAGGAGGGTGGCAGGAGGAGAGCAGTAGGAGGAGGAGGAAGGGCTGTGCCTAAATAAGAAATTAGCCTATTCCCACACATTTCCAGCAAAATTCTTCTTAGGTCTCATTGGCGAGAACTATGTCACACTGCCATTTTCGTAGGCAAGGAAGGCTGGGAAATAGCATCTCTTAACTGTGCAGAGTTCCACTTCTGAATAAAGTAATCATTCTTTTATAAGAAAAATGGGGAGATCAGATAATAAAAAGGCAAATTATGTTGACTATTAGTCTGTTTTCACAGTGCTATAAAGAAATACCTGAGCCTGTGTAATTTATAAAGGAAAGAGGTTTAATGGACTCACAGTTCCACATGGCTTGGGAGGCCTCAGGAAACTTACAATCATGGCGGGAGGCAAAGGGGAAGCAAGGGCCTTCTTCACATGGTGGCAGGAGACAGTGTTGAGAGCACAGGAAAAACTACCCCTCATAAAACCATCAGATCTTGTAAGAACTCACTTATGATCACAAGAACAGCATAGGGGAAACTGTCCCCATAATCTAATCACCTCCCACCAGGTCTCCCCCTAAACACCTGGGGATTATAATTCAAGATGAGATTTGGGTAGGGACACAAAGCCTAACCATATCAACTATTGACATTGAATTTGCAGGATCATTTCTATTGGGGTGTGTGCACTTATCTTCAGGAACAGATAGTGCATATTTCAAATAACCCAGTTATGAAGTTACTCAGAGATTTGTCTGAAAATACTTTAAAAACTACGAAATGGTACCTTTACGACTTGAACACATTTCTTCCTATTTTCTTAAACCAAATGGTAGCACTGAAAGAGAATGAAACTATTTTACCATCTTTTTGTTGTTATTACTAAAACACATTTGGAAACATTTTATTTTTCATGTTTACACATATACACACTCCTATATCATCTAAGATTTTAGTGGCATTTAGAAAATAAATTTGTTGATCAGGTTTTTTTCTGTCATTTTGGTTAGCAACTAATTTTTTTAGTATAAAAGAAAAATATTTTTAGGAAACAAATCAAAACTGAACATTTTTTTCTCACTGCAGCTGATTCAATCCCCCCAAACTGGTAAGTGATTATAAACAACAGGACTTGTTCTAAACAACTCACTTTTCTCAGCCCAAAGACTGAAGACTGCCAGTTTTCAGTCTTCAATTTGCATAACTATTATGAACCTCTTTCTACTCAGTTTGAAAAAAACCCTGACTTTCCCCCACTTGGTGAATACTTAATGAATTTCCCCACAGGGTTCTTGCTTTACTGGGCACATATATAAACCTGTAAACTCAGCTTTTCAATTTATATTTTATTTATAAGCTCTAGTGATCTTTAATTTGTTCTTTGACACAAGTGTGAAATCTTGTCGGAAAATGGGATTCAGATTTTACAAACCTTCTGACCCAATACACATGGGATTTGAGATTCTTTTTAATTGATACATGATATTTGTACATATTTATGAGGTAGATATAATATTTTGTACATCCATAGAATGTGTAATGACTAAGTCAGGGTACTTAGATTATTAATGTTGGTTAAAATTTTAAAAATTTATCTTATTGATATAAAATGTAATCATCTTTAAGTGGCGTTCAGACAAAATCTTTTCATCACTGAACCAAATATAAAACTGCCTTTGCAAAATTATGACTGAGACAGTGAAAGAGACCTAACTTAACCAACTCCATTTTGCTTCTTTTTTTTTTCCCATTTATTTATTTTATTGCATTTTAGGTTTTGGGGTATATGTGAAGAACATGCAAGATTGTTGCATAGGTACACACGTGGCAGTGTGATTTGCTGCCTTCCTCCCCATCACCTACACCTCCAAGGTGTCCTTGTTCATTCTTGGAAGTACGCTGAACTAACTTTGGGAGAAATTTAGTTTATAGTTTAAACAAAAATGGTTAACAGCCCTTTCCCAAAGCAGACCTCCTTCTTGCCTGGGCACTACATTGCTTTTGTAGGACTAACATTAGACACAAGATTAGAAATTATGGTTTAGGAGTCACATAGCTAAAGTCTACAAGATTCTGACCCTCCCTAACCTGCTCCAAAGACCAGTCTTGAGATATCTTGCAGCCCCTACACTTGATGGATTAGCTGGCACCACCCAGATCAATAAACTGGCTCATCTGATTTTGTGGCCCCCACCTAAGAACTGACTCAGCCCAAAAATCAGCTTCAGGGCAGGTGCAGTGGCTCATACCTGTAATCCCAGCACTTTGGGAGGCTAAGGTGGGTAGATCACCTGAGGTCAGGAATTTGAGACCAGCCTGGCCAACATGGTGAAATCCTACCTCTACTAAAAACACAAAAATTAGCTGGGCGTGATGTCACACCTGTAATCCCAGCTACTTGGGAGGCTGAGGCAGGAGAATTGCTTGAACCTGGGAGGCAGAGGTTGCAGTGAGCCAAGATTACGCCACTGCACTCCATCCTGGGCAACAGGTGCGAGACTCCATCTCAACAAAACAAAACACAGCTTAAATTCAACTCTCTATGATTTCCTCCCTTATCAATTAGCACTCGTGGCTCACTGGCTTCCCCTCACTCACCAAGTTATCCTACAGAGTGTATCCAAGTAAACTCTGCTCCCTGAATGCTCCGGGAGACTGATTTGAGTAATAATAAAACTTTGGTCTGCATAAATTACTCTTTCTCTATTGCAATTCCCCTATCAAAGAATTAGCTATGTCTAGGCATGGACAAGGTGAACACCTTGGGCAGTTACAAATATATGACCACATTAAATTTTGTCATTAAGTGTGCAATAAGATTAATTGTAATCACACCATTAAATATGGAAATTGATTTATTGCATACTTATTTATATATTTTAAAATTTGAATTTAGATGTAAAATATATTTCTAAAATTTAAATGTAATAATTTTTAAATTTAAATTACATTTATTTGTGGTTACCTTTTATTGTAATAAATAATACTGCACAAAAAAGCTATAAGACAGCTAGTGCTCGACTTACGACCACAATTGGGACCGGCAGACAGGCCATAACACGATTTGGTCGTAAGTTGAGTAGGCTATATGTACAGTTGAAATGGTGCACGCGGAGATGGTAGTGCTGCTGGAAGCTGGTCCGCACTGTCGTACGCCCAGCTGGGCAATGTTTGCGCTGCCAGACGCAGAGCAGTCGTGGCTAGCTATTGTGGTCGTAAAGTCGAATGGTCGTAAGTTGCATAGGTTGTAAGTCGATCAATACCTGTAATGACATTTCATTTTTAAATGCATTAAGTTAAAAAGTGGATTAGTGTAAGTAAACAATATCACAATTGTTTTACAGTTATGATTCTTTAATTACACTATTTGGTGATAGAAATTTTCTAAGAGCACTTAAAAAAAAATCCCAATTCTTTAAGATGTACCACATGGTGTTAAGGAATTTCATAGCTCAATTCCTAGAGTGTAAGTGTCCACGCTACGGAGAACACCAGAATAATAGAGCACTTTTTCTTATATTTTTGTTTTCAAATTTGTTTGTGACTTGAATAACAGGGACTCAATTAAAAAACAAAACAGCCTTATGCTTTTCTCACAACTCTTCCTTCCTTCCTTCCTTCCTTCCTTCCTTCCTTCCTTCCTTCCTTCCTTCCTTCTTTCTTTCCTTCCTTCCTTCCTTCCTTCCCTCCCTCCCTCCCTCTTTCTTCCTTCCTTCCTTCCTTTCTTTCTTTCTTTCTTTTTCTTTCTTTCTTTCTCTCTCTCTTTCTTTCTTTCTTTATCTCTGTCTCTCTCTCTCTCCCTCCCTCCCTCTCTCTCTCTTTCTTTCTTTCTGAGATGGAGTCTTGCTGTCCAATAATGAGGAGTTCTTCCGTCACTTTAGTAGTTAAAATCTAATTTTATGCAAAAATCAAAAAACAACTGTCATTCATGTTAAAATTTCTTTTTTCCCTTAGTTTGGCCTGCTTTAGACAAGGCACTTGATATGTAAAGTGGGGGCCAGTGCTAGTTCTTCTCCAACTGTCCCCCCTGAGGATTGCTAAGAGGGATTTCTGATCCTCACAGAGTCACAGGCAGAAATGAGGAGAGAGGGGCAGAAAAAGTCTTTATTGATTGGCACTTTCCCAACTGGATGTCAGTGCTATGCTGACAAGTGGCTGTTGAAGACATCCGTGGTTCCATCACTGGGATTCCTTGGCTGGGGTTCCCATCAGTATCCTCATGGACTTAGCTGGCAGCTGACGATGTATCCTGTGTCCTGTCCCTGGATGTCTATCAGAAGATCTCCAGCCTCATTCTCTTCAAGGTATCCTTGCTCCCTCCTGGTTTCTTTTCAGAGCAAGCTCTAACCACCCAGGTAGAATCTCTTTCACACAGCCCACATGTGGAAGTGCACACCACCCCAATACAATCTACATCTCTTGCTTAACTGTATCACCGTAAGAGCCACTCTAGGGTGGCTAGGTGATTTCTGCCTCCTGGTCTTTACGCCCTTTTGTAGTTATTTCCCTGTGAATATAGGCAGGATCTGTGACTTACTTTGAATAACCAGAATCCTGCAAAGGTGACAGGATGTATGTGATTTTGGGTATGTGATTACGTGATCGCGTAACAGAAGACGGTAAACTCTGTCTTACTGGTGTCTCCTTCTCGCCATTGCTGGCCTTGAGAAAGCAATCTGTCATGTTGCAGTCTTGATGTGGTAAGACAGTGTAGGCAGCCCTTAGGAATCGAAAGCGGTCTCTAGCCAATACCCTCCAGCCAACACCTGGCAAGAAACGAGGCCGTTTATCCTACAACTGCAAGGAACCAAATTCTGGCAACAATATTGTAAGCTTGGAAGTGGATGCTTCTCTAGTGAAACCTCAGGTGAGACCTCACCCCTGCCAATACCTTAATTGGAACCTGGTGAGATCCTGAAGCAAAGAACCCAGTTAAGTCCTGTCCCGACCTGTGAGATAACAGGTGTGCTGTTTTAAACATCTGAGTTTGGATGATTTGTTATATAACAATAGATTAGAAACACTGGCCATAGAGTAGAAAGCCCTGGGCTTAGGGATTTTTGGTCTCTACTGGTGTGTTGGGCTCAAGTTTCTCATTTTCCCTAAACTGCAGAAAATCTATGTCATGATCCCCATGTGGTCCCATCCCAGCCTCTCTCTCTCTGAGCTGGAGATGAGGGGGAAGTTCCTCCTTCCTTCTCCTATAGTGATGGGAGTGAGGAAATCACACAAAACATCAACAATTTCCTTCTAGTGAAATTCTCTAGTACAGTTTCCAAATGACATTCTGTTTCTAATGAAATCCTCTTCCTTCAGTCTTACTCAGTCTCTTACTCTCTTACTCAATCTTTAAAGTTCTATAGTCTGCTTGAGAAAACCATGTTTGGCTCTTTTTCCTTAATTTCTACTTGGGTGAATGGGGCTTCATTGTGTAAATTGGGATCGATTGCCATCTCCATGGCAAAATAAGAACAGAGGTGGTGGGAGTGGTCTCTTCTGGTGCAGGCAATGAGAAGCATGGACTGTAGAAAAGTTTACCACAATAACAAACTGCCATCTGCTTTTTATCATCCATTTGAAAGCAATTCTAAACGTGGTCACAGAGTACTCCTCTGGGGTTGAGGGGTGGGGGCTGGGGGGCGGGAATCTATTTCTACCTGAATAATTAATTACCTGCCCCAGGGACTGATTCCTCCTGCTGCCCTACCCTTGGCGCAACTCTTGTCTTTGTGCCATCTTTTGTCTTTTGGACTCAGGTGAAAGTGGACAGAAAGCGTTTCCTCCTATTCCCTGTTATATACCTAGAGGGACAATTTCGCTTCTAGCTCTATGCAGCCACATAGAGCTGAATTATAGAAAACGTGGTTCCTCAGGACACTTTGCTGCCATCTGCTGGGCAGTTGTGAAAAGTACACAAAAAATGGTTGGAGCCTCAGATTTGCACAGCTTTCCTCCTGCACACTCATATGTGAGGGTGTTCTGTGTGTGCATGTGTTTGTGTAAATCCATGCACATCCAACTATAAGAAAGCATATGGATCATTTAGCACCATCTAAGATATGAAGAATTGAGATGCAAAATTCCCTCCACATCTTTTCTTTGGTGTAGCAAGAGTGGTACCAGAAAGCCGCTCTGGTGGTCTTGAGGATTCTCGGTGTGCCTGTGTGCAAGTGGTGGAGGGAGGAAGTAAGGAGGGTGTTCAGCTATGGAAGGGTGGGCTAGCTCTATCATCTAGGAAGGTGAGGCAGGGAACGATGGAAGAGGAAGAAAGGAAGCTCATAAATCTTGACAAGATTATACTGTCAGGCATTGTTCTCTAAGTGCTGGATGTAGATATTTTCTCACCATGGGGTACTATTACGCTTTAATTATCTCAATTCTGCAAACAGGGAAGAAGAACCAAAAAGTTAAGGAAGTTGCTCAAGGTAATTTTTTGTGCGTTTGAAGTAGTAAACAGGCTTCTCGGCAGAGTGCTTATACATCTGGTCTGCTGGGTTGGATATAAGTGACCTTTCTGAGCCTACACTGACCCTGAGTTTCAGGAAGGATAAGTGGCCGTAGGCTCTAAGACCACACTTACCCACGCCAGCAGCCTCTCTACCTTGGCTTTTGAAGCTGCAGCAGACACAAATGCAGATAGGCAATTGTTTTTTTCAGTGAGCGAACATGGGGGCTACCTTTGCTTCTACCCTTAAAAATAAAAATAAATCATCCAAGCCCACTGCAACTCTGCCATCAGCACTTGCCCTGAAGACTGTTGCAGAATGTCAGCAGCAGATCCTTGCAGGAACCTGAAACTTAGGTCTTTGTTTCCAAAGTTTGGGAAACACTCATAGTGTCTGAACATGGGGCGAGAAGAAAAAGGAAAACTAGGTTGTTTATAACTGCCGGGAAACAAAAATGTGCTATGTTTTTCTGAGGTTTATCTTCAATTGCTTTCCATTTCTTTGAGAGGAAGTCTACTTCTTGGTTAATGTGAAGTATTGCTTAGGCAGAAAGTTTTCCTTCCCATCGTTCTGGAGGGTGTAGTTCCTCTGCACTTTATGACTCACACTTGACATGCTGTCCTGGAGAGAGTACTCACTGTTGTTTGAGGGGCTACAGTGATACCCAAAGAAAAAGCGGGAGACAGAGGTCAAACAAGGAAAAACAATTAAATATATTTGCCTCTCAGGGACTTTTATAAATTGCAGAACTGTATAAAAGTGATACATTAAATAATAATAAAATAACTTTGAGGTTCATAGAAGACTTATATTTTCTTCTTTTTCATTTCTGTATTCCTTCTGAAAGGATCAGCTTATTGAAAGATGAGATGATAAATGATTCAGAATAATTTATAATATTTACATGCTAATTCCAAAACTTTATAAACATCGATAAAAGTACAGAAAATAACAAAATGGATATCACATATTTCCCCCAGAAATTCAATTGATATTATTATTTTCCATGATTATTTAGCTCTACCTTTTTTATCCCTACAGAAATAAAACACTGCAGGTAGCCCCCAAAGCCCTCCCTGTCTCCTCCTCGCCCTGTCTCCTTCTCCAGACGTATCCACAGTTAGGAGGGAACCTCCTGTGTCTCTAGCCTCACATTTCCTTCCAGAAGAACTTACCATAGAGAAACATGCCTGTTTATTTCCTCTCCTTAACTTACTACTCTTCAGGGAAGGAGGAATGCTGCACAAAGTTCCAGAGTTTGGAAGGAGGGCTTGGGTTTGTGTGGCTCAGCCCCTCTGCGCTTCATTTGTTTGGGAGACAGTCTGCCTACTAGAAAGCTCCATCATCTGCTCTTCCCTTCCTTTAGTAGGGTTTGGAGGTCCTCCTCTTATGGGAGAGGCCTGGGGCAACGCAGCTCTGCCAGTGACTGGTTGGACACATCCATTGAATTTCATTTGGCCTTAAACTGAGGGAATGCTTTTCCTTCAGCATATCAGGAATAAAATAGTATTTTGATTTTTCACCTGAGCATTTGCTGTATCTTATTTATCAAGTCAATTTAAACATGGGACTAGAAGAAAGGGGTATTATTAGTAATTCTAGTCTCTTAGTTCCCCTAAAAACATATATTCAGAGACCAAGAACTTTGAAAAATGAATTAAAACAGACACTTGGGGAGATTGATGCATCTGATAGTGCCAGGAGATAGACAACCCTAGGAAGACAGAAGCAGGTGTCTAGTAAACCCCACCTTCAATCCAAAGGGAGTTCAAAGCCCGAAAGCCAAGCTACAAGCATCAGATAAATCTGAGACTGGATTGAGAACCTCTCTTCCCATTTGACATGCTTTCCTCTGATTGGTCCCCACCCTTCACCTATTTTACATGTACCTACCCTTCCCCAATTGGTCTTTTACATTGTCATGCCCACTTTTAAAAGTGCCTTTGTCTTAGCCTTTTTTGCATACTTACAAACTAATCAGCATGCACTCCTCCATTCTGAGCCTATTAAAACCTGGGACTCAGCCACATGGGAACTGCCCACCTCTGGGTGAGAGAGACCATCTGACATCGGGTGGGGGACCGTCCTTCTATCTGCTCTCTGCTGAGAGCTGTTTTGTCACTTAATAAAATTCTTCTCCGCCCTCCTTGCCCTTCAATTGTCAACATAACCTCATTCTTCTTGGACGTGGGACAAGAATTCAGGACTCACTGAATGTAGGTACAAAGAAGGCTGTAACACTGTGGCCCTCTTTCCTCTGCCAGTGGAGGGCAGCCACCCCATGCAACAGGAAGTAGCAGCAGGATGGAGCTAGCCCTGGAGCCATGGGCAGGAGTGGGGCAATGGGACTGACAGAGATGTTAACATGCCACTGTTCACTGGATTGCAGATGGGGGGACTAAAAAAGCTATTAGGATGTTGCAACACCCCCTCTGGGGTTTCAGGGATATGGGCACCCTTGCTGGGTGCCACCACGTTCCCCTCATCTGGATGCCAGAGTCCACTGCAGGAGTTGCTTGTGACATGCCCGGTCCAGTGCAAGCCCTGCATGGAGCCCACTCCTGTGCCAGTGCTTGGAATGGCTGGCACAGCTCCACACTTGCTCACTCACACACTCCCTCCCACCAAAGGCTTAGCACACAGTTTCTGTGGGCATGGGATCTGCACTGGAGTGCAAGACAAATATGACCTGCCAGGCTGAGTATACAGGGTGTCTCCTGCAGTAAGCCTGGGCCTGAGCAAGGCCTGGGCAGGGGTGGAGGTCACTGGCTGGAGGTCTTCAGCTGGCAAAGAGGCCAAGAAAAATCCTGTGTTACATCTGTGGTAGCCTTGATTGGGTGATTTGAAGTCAACAAACAAGTCCAGTGTTGGTTCAACATTGGTAACCCAGTAGTATGTCACAGGGGGGTCATGGAACACTGGGAGATGAGGTCAACAAGCCTTGTTTGAACATGGATGCTTTTGGAACACTAAACGTCTTGAAGACTCAATGTTAGTTTTGCTCTTCTGCCCAGGCTGGAGTGCAATGGTGCAATCTTGGCTCACTGCAACCTCTGCCTCCTGGGTTCAGGCAATTCTCCTGCCTCAGCCTCCTGAATAGCTAGAACTATAGGCTCATGCCACTACACTGGCTATTTTTTATATTTCTACCAGGCTGGACTTGAACTCCTGACCTCAGGTATCTGCCTGCCTCGGTCTCCCAAAATCCTGGGATTATAGGCTTGAGCCCCTGCCCCTGACCCCATGAAGTGTTTTTAACATATGAAACAAAGAGGGAGGTTCAAATAAATGCCAGTGTTTTAAGTTATTATTAATATGTGTGTATGCTACTGGTAAGATGCTCCCTGTGGCGCATTTCACTACACCATCACAGCTCCTTTTGTGCCCTCTTCCTTCCTTTGGCATCTTCATTTCTAAGTTTATTCAATCTACCGTAGATATGCGTGAAAGGAATATGCTTTATCTTGAAGCCAGGGAACTTAGGCTCTAATCCTGCATCCTGCACATCCTGGCCCTTTGACCAAGTGGCCTGAGGTTGAGCAGTGTCCTGAATGACCCTGAGTTACCTTCCTGTGAGTGTGTGACAAATGGGATGAACTCTCTCTCTCCCTGACCCCAAGCTGGGAAGGGCTCTACCCTATTCTTCTTTCAACCCCCTCAGTAGTAAAAGTTACAGGTATCAATTCCTGGATACATCATACTGCAGTCAAAGCCTAGAAAGCTAGAGAGCAACCCCTGACAGCCCAGAGGAATGTCCTGAATATCAATGACAAAAAAATAGGAGATCTTAAACTGAAACTAATAAAAGATAAGTAAATGAGTAAGGGCTACGCATCTTACTCAGTCACACCTTTACCTCACCAAATACTTTTTGTCATTTCTACCTTTCCTCTTGAGATTCGCTGCCAGATATTAGAACTTTTTAATGCATATTTGCAGGTAGATTTTATTTATTCATGGGATTACATTTGTAACTTCATAAAACCCCAAAGAGAATTCTATATCTTGATGAGTGAAAATCTTAGGTGGAAATGACCTACTACACCACCTTTGCGGGAATTGTTATACGTGCTCTACTATTTGCAATACAGCTAAACATTGTGGCATCTGCAATGTGGAATTCTGGTTGGAAAATTCTAATTGCTGTAATATTCTGCCTAATTATCATCTTTCTGACAAGATTAATAATTGCTGGAAAACTATAACCAAAGTTAACACTAAAGTTACTGTAGCCACCCAATTCAATGCCACTTAGGCAAAGAAAAATGTGAGTAACACTTCTGGTAAAGTTAGTGACATCTGGTGGAGGCAAACGGGTATTCCATTAAAGTGGCTAAGCAGGATCAAACTCTACTGTCATGGTTATGCCCTATAGTACCCCCACTAATAATGGTAACTTAATACTCATATTCAAACCCTATATTCTGAACCTTCTTGTAAAATTTATTTCTTTGGCCTAGAAGCAGTCAAACTTTAAATGGTGCCTCAGACAGAACCACACGTGGACACCTTTCTTCTGCGGACCCTTAGATCTCAAGAGGAGCCCTTGTTGCTGTCCCCCACTCTATGCCCTTTTTCAGCAGGAAGTAGCCGGAAATAATCTTTGTCCAACACCCTCTAACAGCAGTTAGGGTTACGACTCCTGAGGGAAGGAATAACACAGGAGTTAAAAAGAAATTATTTAAGCAGTTAGCGAAGGTAAGGGAGTTCTTGGTAATATTTTCCTTTTATTAAAAAGCAGCCCCCAAATAATTTCTAGGAAAAGCAGCCTGAAAAATCAAGCTGCAAGAATAGATATGCAAGCTAGAAGCTTGCAAAGTTGAATGCCTGCAGCTGTGCCAATAGAAAAGGGATACATGGAAGCCAGGTATATTCAACATGGAGGTTCTCTCTTCCCTTTTCACCATGTGTGCAGTAAAAAATCAGGTAATATGATGCCGGCCAGGTGGAGACTCCATCTGCATAATGAAAGATTAGGGTGGGATGGCCAGCACTTCCCATACTATGTAAATAGCACACCTGGTCCAACCAATCCACTACACCCAAGGTAAATCAAACACAACTACTCAAACTCATCTATAAAACCAATCTCATCTTGTCCCAAACCCAGAAATCCATTCGGGACCCCTTCCTCTGCTTGAGGAAGTGCTCTTCTTTCTTTCACCTGTTAAACTTCTGTTCTTAAACTTACTCCTTGTGTGTCCACGTCTTCAATTTTCTTGGCATGAGACAACGAACCTGTGGTATTACCCCAGACAAATGACAGTGCTTCAAAGGTCCCATCCTGTGGCAGAAGCTGGCACCATGTGATTGATAGTGGGGGGGTGGACTTTCAAAGGAAGGACATTCTCTCTCTCTCTCTCTCTCTCTCTCTGTCACTCACACACACACACACACACACACACACACACATACACACACACACACAAACATACCTGTTTATCCTCTACATTCTTTTAAGCAGAAGATGTTATTCTTTATTCTGTGCTCAAATAACAGTTAATGTCCTGTAGACATCCCTAATTTCACTGTCATCTCTGTTTTCCTTATTTGACTATAAACTTCTTGAAGCCAAATCATATATGTTATTCACTTTGGAAGCCCTGGCATCGAGCATAGTGTCTGATATCCGGTAAGTATCAATAAAAGTTGAATGTCCACAATAGGTAAATAAATAAAATAAATGGTGTGTGTCAGGGTTGGGTACAAAGGACAGGGAGAAGACACAATGAAACAGAGTTTGAAGGTAAAGCTAAAATCAAAGAAACTGACAGTTCAGTTTGAGACTGGAAAAAAAAAAGAACAAAGGAAGTGTCTTGAGTATCAGGATATCTGATACAGTGAGTATGACCTCTTCTACAGAGGGTCAGAGCAAGGGAAACATGACCAGATCTTCCAAAGAAGTGAAGTTCATGTAAAATTGAAACACTTTTTCACACCTGTGTGTGTTTGTGTGTGTGCGCGCATGTGTATGGGCAAGGTGAGGCTTAACATTTATACTGAAACAATTGGTCTTTCTTATTTTGAAATAGGGAAATAAGTATGAACTGGTTTTCTCTTCCTAACAGGCAAATATTCCTGGTTAGCATTTGTTCACTCATTAGTTTTGTTTGAATACTGGTGGGGAGAAAATGGAGTTCAAATTTGGGTTTATGTCTGTCATTGTTGACTTATTCTGAGTTTAATGGAAAAAATAACAAAATAAGTATTGAAATATGCACTCAGAGATTTTATTTTGAAGCCAGCTACTTTCATACCCCCTGAGACTTCATTATGGGATTTGCCTTTATGCACTAATGAGTAAAATACATGGGATAAATCACTAGCACCTGTGGAGTCTACGCACCACAGCAAATCAGTTAACTCCTGTTGACAACTAAGGGGTAGAAGAAAAAGCTCTATCCTTTGCTTCATTGTGATCCGTTAAACCATCATCCTGCCTAGTTTTCTGGGATATGTCTATGACTATTTGGCTAGTCTAGCAAATGGTAATTAACAGCCCTGTGCTTTTGCTGAAGTCAGTATCAGGCAAATCAAGAGATCCTCAATGAACACATACCTTAAATGACAGTGAAATAATTTTTTGAAACAAATATTCATTAATTTAAATGTTTACATGTAGGAAACTAAAGTTTGCTTTTTGATAATGGTTAGGTTTTCCATGTTATCATTAGAATCAACTTTCCAATTACTACTTCTCCCTTTCTTCCTAAGAAGTCAATGGTTCTTCATATCCAGGGTCATGAGTCATCTTTGAGGACACGCCGATTTATCAATGTAACTGTGAGGCAGGAAAAGCACACTCTAGAAGAAACAAACTACGTTAGGTCTTCAGACTTCACTCAGATTCAAGATACATGTATATATGCCACTTTTTTTCCAATTGTATACATAGAATTCTTCGCTAATCCAAGATAAGTAGAGCAGATCGCTAGTTTCTTCAAATAATTGCAATTTATCAGCCTAGTATTCATTCTACTCTCTATAATGAAATTCTGTGTAAATTAAGGCTTTTAAATTCAGTTAAATAAAGCCATGAGTCCATAGGGGTGGTATCCTATGGAATTTGATTCAACAATACATGTTTAATATATCTTTTAAGAGGAAAAAGAATTTTAAGATCACCAGGAGGAAAAGCAGAGGATAAGACATTCACTGGATCTAGTCACATGTGTAAATGCCCTTTACCGAGTCAATACTAATCAAGAGACTAGTGGTTGTGGCAGAAATTGTTTCTGCTTAGGAGGGAGGCAAGCTGGGTTCTAGTGTCCTCAGCACAGGCACGAACTCATAGCATAATGGCAGGCAAGCCAGGCAAGTCATTTGACTTCCCAGAGTCTCATTCCCTCCATTGACAAAATGGGAAGATGGGGCCAGTTGATTTCTCATGTTTAACTATTTTCATATCCAGTGAACTCTCAGCTTGTCAGCTACTCAACTGCCACCTGCCTTTCCTCTCAGTCTTCCATCGCCATGATGACCTCCCACGTGTATCTCATAACTGGCTGATGTTTCCTTCTACCACTCTTGACAACATACTCAACACAGTACAGAGATAAGACGCACGAGGCAAGATTAAGCGAGGCCAGCCAGCACACTCACCCCGGGGAAGTCAGACTGAGTCTGTATCCACCGCAGCACAGCAGTGAGCACAGCCAGGCAGAACTCCACTGCAGTACAAATCAACATCAGAGACAGAGTTCCTTGAAAGTCAAGAAATAAAAAATTGGTGGCACCTGGGTCAGCTGAAGCCTTCACGCCTGGTTGAGAGGTGACCATAAAGATGAAGACCACCTCAACCATTAGAGATGAAGTAAGGACACCGTCAGGAAAACAAAACTGCCCCTCCCACACCTCACAATTATCTAAATTCAACCCTTTCACTCATTCATTTCTTTGAGAGGAGAAGGGAAGATGAGTAGTAACTAAATCAACTAATACACTTCGTACAATTGTTTCTTAATTCTTTGAGACATCAATAGTTCTAACGACATTATTCACTCAGTAAGAAAGCAGAGTGGTGCCATAACTCCCAGGACTGAGAATCAGCAGCTCCATTCTAGTCTCACCTTTACTGCTTAGTAGCTGTGTAAGCCTGGGCAAGTCTCTCTCTTTCTCTAGCTCCTGTTTCCTCGTGTATCAAATATACAGACTAACGTTTCTTTCTGAGAGATTTGTGAGGATCAAGGAGGTTTTGGCTGCATAAGCCCTTTGTAAAATTCAGTACTGACATCCCTGTCTACGTATCTGAACCCCTCTGGATATGTTATATTTTTGTTGTTTTTGTTGTTGTTTACGTTTTTATTTTTGTTTTCTTTGGTGGCTTTAGTTGTTGTTGTTTACGTTTTTATTTTTGTTTTCTTTGGTGGCTTTAGTTGTTGTTGTTTACATTTTTATTTTTGTTTTCTTTGGTGGCTTTAAGGCTTGGAAAAAACAATGAAGGTAGTAAACTGTCAGAATTGCTAATCATCAACACCAATTCAAAAGGATGGGTTCTACCATTTCTGTCCTGAGACAATCTTCGTGCAGAACTGGCCATCTGATAATAAAGGTAGATAATTTGATCACATGAACTTTTGTTTTGTGGTATTTACACACAATTGAAGAGAAGATACACCTTGTGCCCATTATCTAGAAATAGCTCCAGCAAGCAAGCTCAACAGACTCTCTCTTATTTCTAATGTAAAATAATCCCATCATGAATTTATGCTTTATCACTCCCAAATTTCTCTCCAGAATTTTTTTCAAGGTGGAATTGGCTGTGCCAGGTGTTACTTTGTACCAGTTACTGTCAGCCTCATTTGCTTGTACTTTTTCCTCATTATACCATTACCCTGGGAGCAAGGTCCACTTTATAATGAGTGCTGTGCAAGCATGGCTTTGACCAGATCTTTCTATCTGTCCGTCTTCCCACTGAGTTCTTGGCTGATCTTATTTTTATGATTGAAGGACAATAAATATTCTGCAACTGCTTTACTCATGTTGCCTGTTTTCCTTTCAATGTGTTGCTGACCATGCACATGCCCCTTAATCTTTCAACTTCAGACATATATTATTTCTGTTAGCCAAACTTCATTGTTTTTCTTCTTCCAAAGAGAGAAAATTCTCCTGCAATCATTCTCAGTTGCACTAATTCCCTATATTTCTTTTCTCCTGATTTCATATATCACACTCCAGTTAGAACAAAATAATGTTGCCGTCTCACCTGATTCGTATTATTCATTATTGTGATCATTAGAAGGAGCAGCCCTTACCGTCTAATCCCCTACTTCCTATTCTCTATTTCCTAGTCTTTAGTCTGATGTTTTTTTAGACGAAACTGGCCACCTGCCACACACACATACCAGGTTTCTTTGTTGGCACTTTCTGGTCACCTGAGTCTTTCTGCCCTGTTTGCCAATCTGAATTCACCACTCTACGTACCAACATTCTCAGTTTGACAAACTCATAATTTATGCCTCTCCAAAATTAGTTTGATAATGAATAAATTCTACAAAATATGCTTTGGTTTTTCATCATCAACCTGATTTGACATTTTCAATTCCACTCTGTTAGTATGTAATCCCCTTGATTTCATCCATGTAGTCCCACTTTGATAAATATATAACCCTGGCCTTCCTCCATATGCCAAAACCAGAATTAGCAGAGAGATTTTCAAAGGAAGGAATAATAAGAAACCAAAGCTTTCAGAAGCCCCATAAAATTGGAACATCCCATCTATAAAATACTTACAGCCAGACTGGCTTTGTCTCTATAGCAGCAGTCCATGGTATAAGGTGATTCATAATCATAATAAAGAAAACATCTGCTTGGTATATTTGGTACATTCTTTTTGTCCAACTCACACTGCAGTGAGGCAGGATTTAATGCAGCCAGGTTGACAGACAGGATACTGAAATCCACCAGAGCAGACAGAGTGCTCAGAATGCTTCCAGCCAGGCTGCTGTGCACCTGAAAGAGAAATGCTGGGTAGGGATCATTCCCAGTGATCTGCGAATCTCTCTTACCCCTTTTTGCCGTTACATTGCAAGTTATTCCATTATCTGTCTCCCTCAGGAAGTCTAGGAATGATCATTCATTGCTCTATGCCTCTTCAGTGTCCAGTAAAAATCTCTGAATCTCTAAGGTAAATCTTGGCTTAATGAATGAATATATGAACTGGTTCCCCCTAAGCAGGACATCAGTGGTGTGGTAGAAAATGTTACTCTCCTAAATTCTTTCTCTGGGACTGGTAGTAGAGCCTCCATGAGGCTTGCCTGAAAAATTACTATGAGTGTGACCAAAAGCAAAGGTGGCAATGTACCAGATGCAGTTTCTCTCTTGGCCAACTCAGAAACCCCTTGTGGAAGCATCAGCCACACAGAAAAGGTGGATGGTATATTAACATGGTGCAAAAGTAATTTCTGTTTTTGACACCACTTTCAATGGCAAAACTGCAATTACGTTTGCACCAACCTAATAGTGCACTCTTGTGTGCACATTGCCTCTCTCAAAAGCACACCTCTGAAACATGAGTGTGAAGGAATGGTTCTGAGTCTCAGGCAGGCCCTAGAACCTGGACAGGCATATGATTGGCCACGTTTAGTGCAGCATGGGATGGCTGTGGACAGACGTCTAGGTGCAGGCCCAAGGATGGTGTCATGTGTGGTAGACAACGGGAGGTAGAAGAAAAAGGTCTGGATTGGATGTCAAGAAACTGAGGTCACAATATAGACTTGACTTAGCTTGTTCCTTTGGGTACTCAGTTCCTTGGTTTTATTTCTCACTCTGGTTCTCATTTCTACATTCATAAAGGAAAGGGAATAAATAAACTGATCTCAGAGTGACTTCCTTTCTACTCCAACTCACACAGAAAAGAGAATTGAGCTAAGAGCATTCTGAAAGCTACAGTTACAGGTAGGCAGCCTCCAGGGCACACCCCACAGCTGTACAGTAGAGTGCTAGTTAATCCCACATAGGCACTTCCTCTTTTAGGAACTCACCAGTTGATGCTTTGGGACCCTGATTTCCCAACATAATGACTAAAGCGTATACTCCTGGGGCTCCTAGTAGCCAGTAGTAGTCCTGATGCCCAGAGTATATATTTCTTAGAATAAGCTAGATTCACCTTGAGACGGCACTCTTCTGCAATCTCAGAAAGGGCTGGTACAATGTGTGACAAGAGGGGAACTCACTAAAGCCTGGATGTCTCTGGTGAGTCTGAGCCCACCCTGAGACCACATCCTGCATCCTTGAGCTTCCTGCCCATTCACTGTGGGATTGTTCTCTGGGGTAAGAGGCCAAGATAGTTCCTCCTAGAAGTCTGAGAACACTACCCTTGTGCCAGGCTATACTCAGTATTGTTGCCAATAGTCACACTGACTATTTATATTTAAAGTAAAATTAAGTAAAATTTGTATTAAGTTGCATTATCTATATTTCACATCATCAGTAGCCACATGTGACTGCCATATTGTACAGTACAACTGTCGTACATTTCCATCATTACAGAAAGTTACATTTCATTTCCATCGTAGAAAGTTTGGAGTGTAACTCAGGGTTCCAAATAATAGTCTCTAAATACCAATGAGGGAAAAAAAGAATTGGGATTTTTCTTGATGGCTTTGGAAGTTTTTGTAGCCACAGTTACCAAATTGAGTTTCTGTGCAATTAAATTATATGACATTCTCTCACATAATCTTCAACATCAACCCTTTGAGGGCTATAGGATTGAGTGAAGATTTAATGAAACTTTACAGACAAGAAACACTTCTTGCCTATAATCCAGCCTTTCTCTCCCTGCCACTTTCAACCCTAGTTTTTGCTGGAATAGGAGATAAAGGCAGGTAAAGTTGTTGTTTTTTTTTTTTTTTTTCTTAGCCAATACAAATGACTAAGGACAACTTTTTAGGGTGCAAAACTTTATACTCAAACAAAACAAAAGTATAATCTTTCTGGTGAGATAGATGAGAGAATGAGACATAGTACCACACATAAGCAGCATGTTGACTCATTTTTTTCAAGGGTTGTAACACCTGAACCCCAACCAATAGACCTCTTTATAACACTGTCAGCTTCCTTGCCATTGAAAACCTAAACTTGAAGGCCAATTATCACTAAAAGAGCATCATAAATAAGCAACATTTTTCTGTGATAGATCCTTGGATACCGGCTGAAAAGATGCTATAATTCCCTGAATGCAGACTCTGATGTAGGGTAAAATAATTGGAGAAATGTGCTCTGAACAAGGATACAGAGGATCCAGGTGCAGCTACTAACTCTAACAACTAACTGCTCTGGAACTGAGTTTTCAGCTTTTCAAAGTAGGAAGCCTGGCCCTAATGAGTTCTAAGTTTCATTTTGAACCACTGAGTTGTGGGTTATAGTTCTCATACTCACCAAAAACTTGGTTAACCTTTTCTCTGTGACAATTGATAGAATGCCAGAGATGACAAACTAAGATAAAAGAGAAAATGATCAGGTGAGTTTCCATGTAAAGAGAAACTGCAATGTCACTATCACAATGTTTATAGAAAACTCTCATGGGAAAAGCCCTGGGGAACAAATCATCAATGAGGCAAGATCCATTTAAAGACATAGATTTATCCTGTTTGCTCATATAGTGTTTAGATAGCAACAGGAAAAAAAAAGTAGCAGAAATATATCAAAATAAACAAAATGAAGACCTTAAAAGCCAGGAAATAACATTTGTTTTCTTAATGAAATGAGAAAATTTTGGTATAAGATGTTCTTTAGAGAACGACATGAAAGCAATGGTATGGAAAGATAAAAGAAATGGAGAGAATCATGTGGTTTTCATACATCGTTTTATCGATGTGATTAATCACATTTGATTTATGTATGTTGAGCCATGATTGTATCCCTGGAATAAATCTCACTTAATTATAGGGAGTGATCCTTTTAACATGTGGTTGAATTCAGTTTGCCAGTATCTTGTTGAAGATTTTTGCATCAATGTTCATTAGGGATATCGACCTGGAGATTTCTTGTATGTTTTTGTCTGCCTTTGACATCAAGATAATACTGGCCTCAAAAAAATGAGTTTGGAAATACTCCCTCCTCTTCAGTGTTTTGGAAGGGCAGAGAAATGTTGTTACAAGGTTTTCTTGAAAAGAAAATAAAAGATGGGAAAAGCTAACAGATAAGGGAGGTCAGAGACGTGGATCTTACATTGCTGGCTCCCCAGTTTAAGATAAAATGATCAATGAGAACAGAAGGAAAGACAAGAATGGATGGCAGAAAACCTTCAAGGCTGTGTTTACACAATCAAAGAAATTTTCATCTTCTAGAGTATTCATGATCTAGCAGATTTAGAGCCATTAAGGAACAGAAAATTATTTGACAGTTAGAAGAAAAGGGGACAAAGTTCAAAGAAAAGTTGTGATTTTTGTGACCCAGGCATTTAATTATTTGTCTATATAAACAAATCCCAAGTCCTTAAAAATATCAACTAGATGCCCTGTCAAAGGTGAACTGTGCCTAGTGACTTGCTTTTAAAGAATGGATTATAGAAAGAGGAGAGGAAGAAGTAGTAACTTTACAGCTTAGAAACCTGGAAAACACTACCCCAAACACATGATCAAGGTAAAGTGTATCAGTGACGATAAGTTGGTAGCATGACCCTTGATGTGACTTGATGAAAATGGTGCTTTACCTCTGTTATCATCAGCCAAAAATTCACTCAAGTCTAATCATCAGAAAAATATCAGACAAACCCCAATTTAGGAACATTCTATGAAAATCTCATCCAGTACTACCCCAAACTATCGAAATCCTCAAGGAAAAAGAAAATCTGAGCAAGTCTAAAGGAGCCTGAGACATCATGACGAAAATGTAATATAGTGTAATGTAATAGCCTTGCATGGATCTTGACACAGAAAAAAGGTCATTTGGGCAAACCTTTGAGATCCAAATCCAAATGAAACTTTAGATAATAAAAGAGGAAAAATGGACAAGATAGACAAAAAGGTGGGCTTCTTGATGCATCAAATAAACAAATGTAAAAAAGGAGCTAATAACAGGTATGGAGTTTCAGGAAGCTGAAAGAGAAGCTTAATTATGAGAAAGCCTCAATCTAAGAGAAAGCAGTTTTCTGAGAAAAGGACTACTAAGTCCTTTTGAAACCCCAGACCTGCAGCTATTTCAGAGGAATTTCCAGTCCATCACTGGGACATAGACAAGTGCTTAGCCTTCCCTGGGAATCAGTCAATGCAGTAAAAGCATTTTCAAAAAGCTCACAAGTGAAAGTTTCCCTTCCTCCGTAATCCCCGCAAGCATCTGTGTGGTTTTTCTGTGAGTGTATGATGTCTTCCACTGATGCTCTTTTTTTTTAATATAAAAAGTTCCTTCCCAACGTTATCCTAATTTATGGATGTTTTGTCACTAGCTTCATCACAGCTCAAGATGATAAAGTAAAAAACAAGATGATCTTTAAAAGAAATGCTTATTTGAGTCTGATATTGATCAAAATCAGGCAACCCCTGTCATCCTACCCCACTGAGTCCTCCCTGAACTATACACACAGGAGAACAAGTTTCACCATGGATTCCTCACTCCTGGCAGGCAGAACATAGCAAGGTGGCAGGTGGAGAGTTTAAGCTATTGGCATCTTCCTCCCCTCTTCTCCCATGCTTCCCTCTTCAGAAACTCTCCTCACCCACAAGGGTCCTATGAATGGGTAAGCAGACTTCAGCAGCGTAGAAATCACTTGCGTAAAATTTGGAGAGAAGGAAACAGATGCCAAAATGATTCCCAAGCTTAACACCTTCATACCACACAAGATCTGGATAATCTGTGGAAAGAGAAAGGGGGACTGAGGATTAAAACCAGCATTTGTAATGTAACCCTGCCAGGCCAGGTGCACTGGCTCATGCCTGTAACCCTACCACTTTGGGAGGCCAAGGCGGGCAGATCACCTGACCTCTTGATCTGCCTGCCTCGGCCTCCCAAAGTGCTGGGATTAGAGGCATGAGCCACTGCACCTGGCCAGGAATAAATACTTTTAAGACAACCTCTTGTGTAAAAGTTCTGGGATAGCTTTCTCCAGGTGGCTTCTACCCTTAAGTCCCTCTGGCAAAACTTAAGGGTCTTGACACTCACAATGGATGTCCAGTACCAAAACATACAACATCCCTTACCCCTTCTGCCAACCCACCTCCAGCATGTTCTGAATGAGATTTACCCCAATAACTTTGACTTTTGCCTGTAGACGCTTCTTCAGGCTATCCTGCCCCTGGTTGGTGGGTTCAGGTTTCTCTGCTTGGGAGAAGCTGTTGACGTTTGATGGGGACACTATGATGGTCTCATCGGGAACAGGTTGTGACGTCATGACGATACTGCCAACTATGGAAGAAAAAATAGATTTAACTCTTAAAAAATACAGAGATCTCAGATTCTGGCTGCAAAACTGGTAAGTCAGTTTCTGCCAATTAGTCCAGACTTGGCCTGTCTGTTAGAAAAAGAAACTGATAGTATGGAACAGTGAAAACCACACAACCTTGGTTTCATGAGGATTTTTCCATAATGTTTGATACAGTCCATTATAGATAATAAATATATCACAGGATGGCAGCAGCATGAATCTTGAGAGGTCCCAATATCCAGAGGCAAATGGTCTCGCAAAATTTGCAATATGCAACAATCTCCCTTCCCCTAGTCTTACTGACAACAGTTATATTGACATATATTTGATGAATGTTTTAGACTAATAAATGAACTCTGCTTATCTATTTTTGTCTAACACAATTTATTAGCATTCATTGCAGATACATTTATCATATTTTACTAGACATGCTCTTAGTTCTTATCATGCAGTGGTTTTAATCCTTACGACAGCTCTACATGTTAGTAAGTTAGTAAAAACATGTAATAAATTAGAAAATGCAAAATAAAGTTTAAGTTATGAATGTGAATAATATACACATTGCATATATGCATGGCACAGAGCTAATGCTAAAGAAATATTTGCAGTTACCCTTCTTGTTCAACCCTGTTCACACAGCTGGGAAGCTCTAAAGCCAGCCTTGGATCCCAGCTTTCCTTGAGTGTGAAGCCTCTGCATAAATCTCCAGATTATTCTACCTCTTCCTACTTTCCCACCTGGCAACGCCAGCCTAAGTCTGAGTTTACTCAGGCTGGAGAAGTAGCTGCATGCAGTGGTATGAAAACAAGTCTTGGAGTCGTAACACATGGGCTCGCGTCCTGGATCCTCCACTTGTCAGCATAAGGACAAAGTTGGCCGTGGTATTTGTTGCTGAGCTCAGCTTGGATCTCTTTTCACTGCACCATTCTTGGCCCACAGACTGCCCTGTTTGCAAATGGCCTAAGAACATTTGAAGAGACAAGAGCTCTGCTCCCATTAATTACACAACCTTAAGTAAGTGACTCACCAGGATCATGCAGTTAGAATACAGAAGAAACAGTTAAAACTGGATGCTTCTTCCATTTGCCCACTCCAAAATGCCCTGGTGTCTCTTAACTGCTGTCAAGGAGTTTCGAGTCAAATTACTCCTCCAGCGAGGTTACAGCAAGGGAGTGGTGAGATGAGAAAAGTCTTTCAGCATTACCTACCTGTGCCCGTTGGTTCCAGCTGAGTCCTCAGAAGCTCCCAGCAGGGAGCTGGACAGTGTCTGGGTTCTTAGACAGTCCCACCAATCGTTTCTACATACCTTCGTCTTCTGAAAGTCATCCGCCCTTCCTTATTCCAGTGTTCGCAGCTATACAGGATGTGATACTTACAGGTTGTAGATTTGTGAAATGTGCTGGCCCTTCCTTTATGTAAACTTCTAGCAACTTCAGAAAAATCATGAAAAGAACCAACTTAGGACTGTGAGAATTCATGAGTCACGGAGATTTACGTGTGAATTGCCACTTTGAGACGTTCAAGTTACCTGTTATTAGGTCAGTCTGGTCTTAGAGCCTCATTTATCTAATCTGTTAAATAGAGGAGCAATACCAACGCTGGAGAATTGTCATGAAGATGAGTAAAAATATTTATAAAAAGCCTATGCTGCTTTGAAGCTTTCAATAATATGTAACTAATAATAGTAATATTGCTGGTAGTTACAATATAAATAACTATTCTATCATATATAAGTAACCATAATAATCACAGCAATAATGATGATATTGCTTTCAATTAACATTCAATTATACATAGCTAATAATAGTAGTAAAGAATATAGGAAAAAAAAACTTTCTTAAAAATTTGTTTTTTATGTATATATTTTGTTTTTTATTTTATTTATTTTTCTTTTTCTAGTTCCCCAAGCAAGCTCTTGGCAGGCTGAAAGCAGCCTTTCAACACTCATTGCCCAATTGCCACCAACCCTAAAGTCACCTTCCTCCTCTGGCTACTGTCTTTCTGTGGCAACATCTTTGCCCTCTGGAAAGGTAGGGCTACTCTAGGGAAGTAGTGAAGCTTGAGAAGGAACAAATGGGAAAGATTTAGCAGGACCTAAACAAATTAGACAAACTCACACGTAGGCTGGTTTTGTGAGGACGGAGCCACTGTGCCACTTCAAACCCTCGGCTGGGCATTCTTTGGAAGCTGACTTTAATGTATCAGGTAAGGAAACCTGAGTCAGCCAGGTGACTACACAGCCCCACCCTGCAAGCTTCCTTCCTCTTTCCTTGGGGCAGCTAGCAGAATGAACCCAGAAACACAACCTGAACCATCACTGTCACGTCAGAGGCCCATGGGTTCTGCACTTAATTCAAAACATTAACTCTTCTATTGAAGAAAAGACTTAAGATGCGCCATTTAGAAAGGCTGGATTAATTCTCAGGGTCTGAATGATACAGACACTATGAAATGTAATTGACTTAAGTTCTAACCATGAGTCTGAGAAGGGGAATGGACTCACCCAGAAAGCCTGGGGAGAGGGGCAGAATCACCTGTTATAGTGAACCCCAAGTTTCTCTTCAGAGAATCAGTATGTCAGTATGTTCAGCTCTCTTATTCTTTAATTCTCTATTTTAAGGTTTAAATTCCTTATAATTCCAGTAAACAACCTTCTCCACGGGCTCTAATCAATAGTTCAAATCTGTTCCCCCGGCCCCTGGCTCTGTCCTGATGTATCCCAGTTACGTGCTCCGGTCACCTGCTCTGGTCACCTTCTTTGACTTAGATCACCCCTGGTTACCTGCTCTGACCCGCCTGTTATTGTCCTTCCGGCCAAAACACCCACCCAGCAATTCCAGCTTGGACCCCTGCTCTCTTTAAAATAGCCAGTCAGGATTAGTCTAGCCTGTGCAGTCTAACCCTAGCCTATAGGGGAATGACACAGCAGTAGGGACGACCCCCATGAGGCATAAGTACCCCTTTCCCCCCTTGTCCAAACATTCAGCCACCATTGCTACATCTGTGAGCCACACCCTTCTATAGAAGTAAACTGCCTTTCTGAGAGGATTTATCTTCAAGTGCTATTTCTTTTGCAGCATTGAAGTTTTACTTATAACACCTCCAACCTCGCTCACCTGAGCTCCTGGTGCCCCTTCCCCTTTCTCAGAGTGCCAGCTGTTTTTCCCATGGGTGCTCTACATCTTTGCCACCTTCACAGCATAATGTAGCTCTCCTCCTGAGCTTTGATTAAGCAGGAGCCGGCCACGTCAGGAGCAATCACACTGCCTTTTTTTTTAGGGGAATGTGCCAATAAACCAGTTAAAGTTGGCTACCCAAGCAAAGACTCCCTCTCCACTCTGTTTTTCTTTCTGTGCTATTTAATTTAAAATGATCTCTGATTTTAAGGATTATGTGAGACAACACATGTAAGGTGCTGAGCACAGAACCCTGCAGAATTATGGCCTCTAAGTGGTCTGTTGACTGTCTTCCTCTCCCCAACCTCCCTTTTTTCCATTTTGGCTTCAGTGAGCTCCAAACAAGACCCCTCTCTCTTGTCTTTCAGCTTACACTCATTCCGCCTTTTACATTCTCAGTTTTATTTTTCCAGAGTCTGAACTCTACCAACCTAACTAGAAGGGAAAACACTGATATATCGATAACACATTCTGATTAATAATCTAGGACATGTTACTCAAATAAGCTACAATGCCCTTTCGGACTGGGTAATTGTTTGTGGTAGGCGGTTATCCTGGGCACTGTAGGATGCTCAGCCGACTCCCTGGCCCATGCCAGCACAACCCCACCCTGTGTGTAACAACCAGAAACATCATCAGATATTGTCAAATGTCTCTTGATGGTGGGAGAACAAAACCCCCTCACATCCATGTTGAGAACCACTGACCTAGGAGCAAAAGGCTTTTTGTTGTGTTCTGTGTAAAGGCAGGTATGCAAGAAATAAAGCAATATTCTCTTTAAATCAATTTTTAGTGTTTAATTTTAAAAATTTTAGATTGTCAAATAAAATATATAATTCATTATCTTAACCACTTTTTAGTATATAGATCAGTAGTATTAATTATGTTCATATTGCTGTGTAACAAATCTCTAGAACTTTTTCATCTTGCAAAACTGAAACTGTATACCCCTTGAAAAATAACTACTACTCTCCCTCCTGCTCCTAATCCCTGGTAACCCCCATTCTAAGTTCTGTTCCATATTCGTTGTATGTCTACTTTGGATACCTCATGTGAGAGTGATACAGCTCCAATGACTGGAGATGACCAGGGTCCTTGGTCTTGCACTAATTGGATAAATGATATGGAGACATGCGGAGTGGTTTTAATGAGTGAATAGTTTAATGGGCAAGAAAAAAGAAAGAAGAAAACAGCTTCCTCCTACAGAGACAGAGGGAGAGGGGCTCTGAACAAAGAGAAACCCCGTGTGTGGCTGAAAAGTAGTTGGTTATTGCATAAGACCCAGGGGATTGGTTTGACCAGGGGTGTCGTTCATGTAGCCCATGAAAAATGTGGGTCTTTCACCTTAACATGCAAATGTGGGCCACCGTGATGTCCTGAACACACACGTGAGTTATCTGGAGGTGGCCATCACGCTGCACACTGGCACATGTGGTGACAAGGAGAATAGGGTGGGAATTGCCATTTTGGCCATCTTAGGTGGACCTAGTTTCTAATAGCCAACATTTAGATATCAAAGCTTGCCAGTCTGGCTTTCTAAGTTGCCTTTTCTATTAGAAAAGAAATGGTTCCAGGGGTTGCTTCTTATTACAGGAAAATTTCCACTGAGAACTTATACCTTTTCTAGCTGCCTACAAATTATTTCTTAATAACTTCTTTATTAAGAGGAATCATACAGTACTTGTCTTTTTGTGATGACTTATTTTACTTAGCATGAGATTGAAACTCCCTTTGTAAAAATTATGACTGAGACAGTGAAAGAGATCTAATTTAACTGACTCCGTCTTGCTTCTCATCTCCAACCTGTCTTTGTTCATTCCTGGGTATAGACTGAGCTAACTTTGGGAGAAACTTAGTCTATAGTTTAATCAAAAATGGTAACAGCTCTTTCCCAAAGCAGACCTTCTTCTTGCCTGGGGACTAGATTGCCTTTGTAGGACTAACATTAGTCACAAGATTAGAAATTATGGTTTAGGAGTCATGCAGCTG
>NW_016107568.1:431189-474603 GCF_001604975.1 Cebus imitator
AGATCAATAAACTGACTCATCTGATCTTATAGCCCTCACCCAGGAACTGAGTCAGTGCAGGAAGATAGCTCTGACTCCCTATAATTTCGTCTCTGACTAATCAGCACTCCTGGCTCACTGGCTTCCTCCCACCCACCAAGTTATCCTTATAAACTCTGCTCCTCAAATGCTCCAGGAGACTGATTTGAGTAGTAATAAAACTCTCGTCTCTGATGCAGCTGGCTCTGTGTGAATTACTCTTTCTCTATTGCAATTCCCCTGTCCTGATAAAGCAGCTTTGTCTAGGCAGTGGGAAAGGCGAACCCCTTGGACTGTCACAAGATGCCCAAGTTTCATCCATGTTGTAGCATGTGATAGCATTTCCTCTTTTGCAAGGCTGGTTCATGCTTCATTGTATGTCTATATGACATCCATTGATGCACTTTTGGGTTGCTTCCACCTCTTGGCTATTATGAATAATGCTGCAATAAATATGGGTGTTGAAATATCTTTACAAGATCATGTAACTCATAGATATTTATTTCTTTAAAGTTAGTTTCTAGAGTTGCATTGTGTTCCTCTTTTTGTAATGCCTGTGATTAGTTTTGTTGATTTTGGTGTTTCAATTGTGGAATCACATGGCATGTATTTTCGTGTGTGTTTGACGTCTCTTCAGTATTATTGTAATATGTTGCTGGGTGTCACACAACCAAAACACTCAGGGATTAAATTAAATCTGTATTATTCCTCTCAAGTGTGTAGGTCAGGAGGTTTCAGTATGGTGAAAAGGGGCTAACGATAAGGAAAAAAAATGTTTAGGGACTATGCTAACTTTTCATTTTTACTTTTAACTCAAAACTCGCATTGAATGTATTAAACTGCCTCCTAAAGGGTAATTCTAGGATGAAACTAGACTGTCAGCTTCAAGAAGTCACAGACAGCCCGATTAGTTTATTCTATACTCCCAGTAGTGCCTGGAATGTAGTAGATGTCATCTAAAGCACCCTCTGTCCGTTTTCACTAGAAAACAGAGCCTGAGACAGGGACTGAATGCCAATGTTTTAGTTGGAAGGGCACATAAAGTGTATAAATCATAAATGTACAGCTCAATGAATTATCAAAAAGTGAAGACATGTGTGTTCCTATCTTCCAGTTAAAAATTAGAAAATAGCTAGTACTAAGAAGTTATAGAGCCCTTTTGCTCCCTTCCTGCCACTATTCCCCAAGAGTAACCAACATCTCAACCTCTAATACCTGTGATTAGTTTGGTTGGCTTTGGTCTTTTAATTAATGAAATCATATGGCATGCATTTTTTGTAAGTTTGACTTCTCTTCAGTGTTACTGTGTTATACTGCTGGGTAACACGCAACCAAAAAACTCAGGGATTAAATTAAATCTGTATTTTTCTTCTGAAGTTTGTAATTCAGTGAAATTTCCCTTTGATGAAAAAAGGATAATTATAAGAAAACATTAAAGTTTAGAAAGGATGACAAGTTTTTGTTTTCACTTTTAACTGAGAACTCACATTGAATGTGCTAAAACTGCCCCCTAAATGATAACTATAGAATGAAACTGCAGTGTCAGCTCCATGAGGTCATAGACAGCTGTTAGTTCACTCTGTATTCCTAGTAGGTCCCTTGTTCTCTAAAGGGTAAGTGCCCTTATTCTAGACCCTCCCAGCAGTGCCTGGAATGTAGTAGACGCTCAATAAATATTTGTTGAATGAAGATATTGTGAGATACAGGTAATTTACAGGGGTACTTAAGAGCTCTGTTTTCATCCTGGGGATGCCTGAATGTATGGATTTTGACCCTTTATCAAGCTAAGAACATTGGAATTTATAATGTGAAGTTTAGAATCATTTAAACTCTTGGCAAGCCCCCAGGTCAGTTTCTTTGCTAATAACTTGCAGCTAGCCTAATGGGTTTGACAAGCCTGTGCTGACTACTTACTATTCAATGGTATACAGAGAGTTTCTTGCATAGATCTGGGCAGTTCAGTTCAGAAACTGGCCTGGTTCATGTGTCTGGTTAGGCCTAAGGGGAGCTTATACTGTGGAATGTCTTCAGTGCTTGCCCACTCTCTCTTGCTGCATTGTACCGTCTGCCTTTAGATAAAAAGCCTTATGTAAGTACATTCTGCGTTGTTTATTGAGTCCTTTCAAGTATCTGCCTGTGGAAAACAATAGATTCTGACTTGGGTAATATGATTGGAAATAGAGAATATATCATATTTACAAACAAAGACTTTGAACAAGTTTTCTTCTTTAATCAAATGTCTTTTAGATAGAAAACCAAAAAGTGAAATATAAACTGTTCATTTTCTAGGTCAGCTAAAACAAATATATGCATATGATACATTTCTAAGCAAAACTTGCAGAATTTGGAGGCTAATTTCTAGTTCCAAAATAAATTCAATCAAAATATTGAAATAATACAACCAAATACTAAATAACTAAATTTTCTAATGCAGATTCTGGGAAAGATAATCTTTGTCAACAACAAAATAAGGACTCTTTTTTTTTCCCATTTATTTTATTGCATTTTAGGTTTTGGGGTACATGTGAAGGACATGCAAAATTGTTGCATAGGAACACACGTGGCAGTGTGATTTGCTGCCTTCCTCCCCATCACCTACATCTGGCATTTCTCCCCTTGCTATCTCTCCCCAGCTTCCCACCCCCCACCCTCCCTCCCCTATTTCCCCCCAACTGACCCCAGTGTGTAGTGCTCCCCTCCCTGTGTCCATGTGTTCTCATTGTTCAACACCCGAGGGACTCTTATCTTACATGCAGATGCTGTCAGAGTTTTATAATGTAAGAAAAAAAGTATATGCATATATTGGTTTGAAATATATATGAATTTGTATCTAATATACAAGTTCTTTATATACTTAAATTTATTTTCAAATAATATGCATTTGTACATATTAAAATTATATATTTAAATATATTTTCAAAAATATACAAATTCATATATATATATTCCATACATATGTGTGTTTTTGTATATACATATGCATATATGTCATTTAGGCCATTTAGTGATCTTGTTATGGGCACAGTTTCTGTGGCTTCAGAGTTGGAGGTAAAATGGGAATACTTTCATTATTCTCTAAATATGGAAGAGAACACTAAGTAGAAAACAACAACTTGAGATAAAAATTCAAGCCGGACGTGGTGGCAGAAGCCTGTAATCCCAGCACTTTGGGAGGCCAAGGCAGGTGGATTATGAGGACAAGAGATCGAGATCATCCTGACCAACCACATGTTGAAACCGCATCTCTTCTAAAAAATACAAAAATTAGCTGGGCGTGGTGGCATGCACCTGCAGTCCCAGCTACTCGGGAGGCTGAGGCAGGGGAATCATTTCAACCTAGGAATGGAGGTTGCAGTGAGCTGAGATCACACCACTGCACTCCAGCCTGGGGACAGAGCAAGACTCTGTCTAAAAAAAAAAAAAAAAATCAATTAATGAAAGTAATTTACAAGAGTTGAAGCACTGCTGCTGGTGTAAGGGGAAAAGGACCACTCTAGATGATAGCTGGCTTATAAAGCACTGTGAGGTTCCTGAGCTCCATCCACCTAGACTATGGCTCTCCTCATTTCGATGTCCAGCCCCTCCTGGCCAAGCTGACAGCATACATTCAAGAGATAGGAGCAAGTTACAGGGTTTATCTGGTTAAGCTGTACCTGGAGCCTGAGAAAAAGTATAACAAGCTATCTTGACCTTTTACCGAAAAAAAAAAAAAACCACCCTTTGCTGAAATTGATGATAAAAAGATCCAGAGGGGGAACCACAAAGAACCTGCTGAACTGCTTCCTCTGTTGGAAAGAGTGTACTTACTGAAGATGAATTTTTAAAAATCTAGTATTATCAGCCCCACACAGTTGCTCAAAAGTATTTAAGTTCCTGGGAATCATATGAGCAGTAGCAATCTTAACAAACCTTAGTCAGTAAAAAACAAAAACAAAAACAAATTGCTGATCTTGAAGAAATTCAAACCGGAAAGCAAATGCATCCTTAGTTTTGTTTAAACCGTATCTCAAATTTAGTTGTTTTTTTGTTTTTCCATCCACCAGGCATTCAAAAGGAGGTTGCTTTATATATCTTTTCTGTGTTTTTCTACAGTAAACTCAAAATTCAAACTGAGAGACATGTTTTAATTAATTCAAAATTGAAATAATTTCCCCAGAATTTGTATAGCTTATGTTTCCTCTATTTATGTTGTGCGAAAGCAAAGTTTTCCGTTATATTAAAACTGTCTGAATATTACTATATAATACAATGGAAAATATCACAAATTAATTTAAATATAAAATAACTGCAATATGCTAGTGTCTTTTAATAGTTGCTTCTTATGAAACCCAAACAAGGTGACTAAAGTATCAGCATATGAAAATGATAATACTTCAATTTTCTGCTTGAATATTTTAACTTATAAGTATTGATTAGATTAAGTTGCATATGTTGACATGCTTAAATCAATTTTAATATAAAAATGAAATTAAAATGCTAGTATCTGTGTTCATGAACTTTCTTTTTTTGAGATGGAGTCTCACTCTGTGGCCCAGGCTGGAATGCAGTGGCATGATCGTGGCTCACTACAAACTCTTGCCTCCCACGTTCAAGTGATTCTCCTTCCTCAGTCTCCCAAGTTGGTATTACAGGCATGCACAATTAACTTTTGTATCTTTAGTAGAGACAAAGTTTCACCATGTTGGCCAGGCTGATCTTGAATTCCTGATCTCAAGTGATCCGCCCCCCTCGGCCTTCCAAATTGCTGGGATTACAGGCATGAGCCACCACACCTGGTCTGTGAGCATCTTTTTAAAGTTGAAACTCAACTCTTCCAATTATGATAGCACCAGACTTAATCTCCCACTCTATTGTTAGTTAGAAAACTGGGTTGGCCACAGTGGCTAATGCCTCTAATCCCAGCATTTGGGAGGCTGAAGTTGGAGAATCTCTCAAGCCCAGTATTTTGAGGCTGTAGTGAGCTGTGATTGCACCACTGCACTCAAACCTGGGTGTCAGAGTTAGACCTGGTCTCAAAAAATTTTTTTATATCATGAATAAAACTGGAAAAAAAATAAGTATAACTGCTTCCTGACATTGAGCAACAGCTAGTGCAGGACTTTAAACATTAAAAAATGAAAACAAATGTGAATATAATAATTGCTCTGGTTTTCTGCATAAGGAAACTTTCCAGACCATGGTCAGGGAGAGGGATCCATTCTGATATTGCCAAATTCAGAAGACAAAAACCAGAATTTTAGGGCACTGAGACACTATAATTAGTGAGAAGAGAACCATAAAGGGGATAGCTATGCAGAGGCAGAGGTCCAGAAATCTGTAAGGAAGTATCCTAAATTTGTTGTCTAACACTAAGCTGTGCATTTATAAACCTATGCATGTAATAGAAGTTTAAAATACAGTCAAAGACTAGCCAGGTAGTTGCAAGCTGTATGATTACCAGGGCTCACACAGGGCTGAGAGACATTCAAGTTCCAATCAGCTAGAATGCAGGGACTTCCATGAGTACTTGCAGGAGAGAACTCCAGAAAGATAATTATTTAATAATAAGTCAATTATTATTAAAGCATATGCCCAACTAATAACAACTATAAACGTTCTGATATCATTTGGCTCTGTGTCCCCACTCAAGTCTCATGTTCAATTGTAATCCCTAATGTTGGGGACAGACCTCTTGGGAAGTGATTGGATCATGGGGGTGGACTTTCCCTTTGCTATTCACATAATAGTGACTTCTCACGAGATCTAGTTGTTTAAAAGTATGTAGAACGTCCCCCCTTCACTCTCTCTTCCTCCTGCTTCCACTACATAAGACATACTGGCTTCCCCTTCACCTTCCACCGTGATTGCAAGTTTCCTGAGGCCTCCCCTGCCATGCCTCTTGTAGAACCTGTGGAACTGTCAATCAATTAAACCTCTTTTTTTTTTAATAAACTAGCCAGCATCAGGTAGTTCTTTATAGCAATATGAAAAGGGACTAATACACCCTCCCTATCATGCCTTTTTAAAAGTCTCAAAAAAATCAAATTAGTCTTCAAGTTTAATAAGCTCCTGCAAGAAATAAAGTAATATCTGTGTAAAAAGAAAAATTTGAGCACTCAATCAAATAAAACTCATAATATCCAGCATCTAGTCTACATTATTATATATGCCAAGAAGCAGGAAAATCACAATAACAAATAGGAGAAAAACTAATTAGTAAAAACAAACCTGTACATTTCAGAAATGACAACAAAAGAGAAGGGCTTTAAAATATATGTTATACACATGCATAAGGATTTTAAGAAATACATGGATGTAAAGAGTATAAAAGTGAAAAATATAAAAAATTAAAAAACATAAAATATAAAAAATATTAGAAAAGGGAAAGCAAATAGCTAAAGAACAGGAACAATTACAGAAAAAGAAAATGGGAAACCATGTGCTTTAATTAATAAGAAACTGAACTGAAATGATTTAGACCATAAATATTTATTAAAAGTCAGAGTTAAAACAAGTTTCAGGGCCTAGCTTCTCATGGAATCAAGGATTCATTTTATTTCCATTTATTGCTATTTCTGCTTATTTGACTTTCTCTTAAACCTACTTCCTTTACAGACATACACATATGCCAGTAATAAAGCAGGCTACATGTATTCTTACTGATGTCCAATAGGAGATATAGAACATCTACACTGAACTAAAGGCAGTAGTATTAAGTTCTGTTTGGTGGTTCTTGCTAGATTACCTTCCAACCTTCAACCAAGAAGATAGAATGTCTTAATTGACTTTTCCATACATTGTCCATCTCTGGAGCTGGAGAAAGTAGACAGGCTAGCATTGATAGAAGAAAGGCCTCACATTCCCATGAAAAGCATGCATGGAGAAAGGGTGGATACTACAATAGATATGTGATTGTAGGGCAGAATGAGATATATAGAAATACTATATATGGAGTTGGAAAATAGGAATGTCTATGAAAATGCAATAATTTTTATCTTATCATAATGAAAATATTACTTCCTCAAAAAAAACTTACCTGTTTACACTCTAATGACTCATGTCTCGCCACTACTGCCAGCAACCACTCTCTAGCACATTAATTCTTCCAGTTAGCTTCTAACAACATATAAAAGGGTTTTGATTAATTGTTTATATGTTAATCTATGTCCTGTCCCGTAAAAGTTTAACCTACAAGAGAGGAAGCATATTAGCTCTCTTACTCACTACTATTATCTTGTATGTATAAGATATTGTCTGTCTTACCACCATTTTCTTACATGCTTAAAACAATATCTGCCTCATTATAGATACTTTATAAATATATACCAAATAAAATGATAAATTGAATATATAATACATATCTATGCACATATATACATTTATTTGTATTAATTAAAACTTTTGAGGCTCCATATGTACCAATCAGAGTACTGGTATTTCTACCTTTTTATACCAAGTAATTCTCACAGGTCTATGGGCCAGACAATATTACTACTACTTTTCTGAAAAGAAATATGAAGCACAGAGAAATTCTGAGGCATGTTCATAGCTACATAGGGAGTAAACAACAAAGATGGGATGGCAAGATGAAAACCCAGGGTTGTCTGATTAGAAAGCCCACATTATTTACCACCATACTGTATTTTTGACATCAATACTTAGTATCTTTCCATCATCTTGCATCAGAAAAGGAAGTAGGTAGCACATGAAAGTATTGCTTCTAATTGTATTTATTTTTGCTCTGCAATTAAAAATATATTTAAAAATACCATATGTTGCACAATTCCATATATGGCACAGGATACAAATTCAGTTAAGATATAAGTCTGCACAGTAAAAGGTGGGAGAAGGGAAAAGAAGAGAAGATATAGAAAATATAAGATGAATCTGATCCTTAATACGATTTTTACTTCATCAGTGCTTTTACTCAAATGATAGCTTGTGCAGATGCAGGGACAGTCTGTGCTATTTCAAGGTGCTGTCTACAAGCATCTCTACTTCCTGAAGGAAAAAGCACTTTGGTCCCCATAGGTGGACGAAAAACGAAGTTAAATAAATGAGAGGAATATTATACAGGGGAGCAGAAGTATGTGTTTTGCATGCAGGCCTCATTTTAGCCATACCTTTTTTACTCTTCTGCTTCCAAATCTTATTTGCCAATGTAATGCCTTTATAGAAAGATCTTATAATGAATGAAAAACTTTCAAGGGCTGTTGCCTCATTAAATGCATTATTTATTTAACTTCTAGTACTCTGATAAAGAGCCAGGGAAATGAGTTGTTGAGTTCCAGGGGAAAAAATGAGAACATAATTTTGAATTTATTATCTCTCTATATATACGCACACATTTTATAATTGGATTACATATAATAATGATATCAATATGTCTATCAGTATCAGAGTTGGATTCTGGTATTTTCTCATGTGGGGTTCTTGTGTTACAGTCAGCATAGATTTTCTGGAGCATTTTTCTGTTGCTCTTTCGGTGGCATCAAACCTCATTAAGTGGAGCAGGAGATGCTGTTCCTGCCATGTGAGAATTTGGTGGCAGAATTAACATAACCTGTGAAATCAATCAGAATGCCATACGTGAGTCACCCAAATAACCTCGGAGTGCCCCTTTCCTGCTCACATAAAGTCATCATTATTAGAGTTTACTCTTTTCTTCTCTGATTCATTCTCAAGATCAAGCATGTGGGGCTTCTCAGTCATTCTCTAGATCAGGCCAGATTTAGGGCACAACATTCAGTGATAGCTCGTGACCTGAGCTGCTGATGACCACTTTCCTGGTCTTGCAAGTGGATCAATCTTACGTGTGGATGGTGGTGCCCAATATTTCGAGTAAACCAAGGTCTCATGAAAAATATGAGGCTCTTCTTCCAAACCAGGTTGTTCATGCTGATGACATCAACATACCCAAATCATGATTTGCTGGTTATGAATAAAGCATTTGCAAAAACCACACTGGCCCAGAATAGCAGGGATCATCATGAAACTAAGAAAAGTTCAGTTCTTCTTCCACAAACTCAGTTTGACATAGAGTTGGCAGACGAACCGGGAAGAGATAGAGAGCTAGCCGTCATATGCCCTCAAACTACTGCTTTTCTGAATTCACACCAGGAGATCAGGAAACAACATTCCCAGCTCCTATGCTAAGAGATGAAAGGAATACAGGCTTAAATATTATGACATGAAAGTTACTAAGGAGTTTGCCTCCACGTCCAAATGTTTTACTCAATGAAAACAGAAAGCTTTACTCAAGGAAATTACACAATTATTGGTAATTGCTGAGAATCTCTCAATCTTGGGTTTTGCATTGCAAAACCCCACTGCTAGAGTTAATGTGCTATAGTCAATTTATCTTCTGTGAGGAAGGGCTGTGGGGAAGTGGGATGTGGTGTTGCCTGGGAATCTCAAAAGTAGACTGAGAGGTACAAAATGATGGAGAAGGGCAACAGAAGAACCATCTCATCACACTGTGATTATTTTATTATTTGGCTGTCAGTTTTGTCTGCCTGTGGGCCTTTGGGTAATGAAGCTAACGGGAAGCTGTTGGGGTTCATTATCAATTTCCTCATTCTTAAACCCTGAACCCTTGGAGGATATCCCTCCCTGTTCTTCCTAGAGCCTCTTTCTTGGTCTCTTCTCTCCTTCCATTCCCCACTTTCCTCTCTCTGTGTGACATTCTTTGGGCTTAGCTGCCAGGAGCATCTAATGCAGGTCTTGGGGTAAGAGAGTGAGCAGGTGTGCACAGACTGAGAGAGAAGTCTGAGATCCTGACATTTCTTCCCTATTCCAGGAAAAGTTGTAATAGGATAATGGAATAAAATAAAATATGTTTTGGGGGCCTTTTCATTGTGAATTATTCTTGTATCTGGATTCAGAGGTTATGCCCTTTAATGGAGAAAGGAAAGGGAAAAGGAGCTCTTACGTAGCTATTGTGTAGGCAGAGTTCTAAGGTGACACTTACTGACCCCTGATGATTCCCTCCCCTCCAGTGTGAATGGAACCTGTGTATAAGATGGGATACAAGTCCTGTGTGTAGGTACTGACTACCTGACTTTCAGTTTATCAAAGAAGGGATTATTCTGAATAGACCTCACCTGTTCATGTGAACCCTTTATGAAAGGATTAAAGCATTAGCAACTGAATTTCCTGCTGGTCTTAGAGAAAATGTACATTGTCCTGAGTTCTCCAACTGAGAGGAAATGAATTCCACCACATTAGCATGGAAGAGAATCAGAAGCTTCAGACAAGGCCACAGCCCCAGCCAACTTCCTGATGACAGCCTTGTAAGATCCTGAGTTGAGGACCCACTTCAGCTTGCCCAGACTCTTGACCCATGGAAACTGAGAGATAATGAATGTGTTCTGTGTTAAGACTCTAAGTTTGTGTAATTGATTATGCAGCAATAGAAAACTAATACAGACATCTTCAAATGAAGGCCAATACTCACCCCACCGGGGTTACAACACATCACTTTACATCCAAAGGCAGAGAGGGACACAGCAATGCAGAATTCCAGCACACTTAAGAGGAGCACCAAGCCATCCATACCCTAGAAGAAAACTCATACCAAAGAAATGTGAGAAACGGAGATGACAAGTGAAAACATTTACCAGTAACCACAATGTCACAAGAGGAAAAGCACTGGCCGGGAGTCAGGAAACCTGCCTCCCAATTGCAGCCATACCCTTGACCGATTCTTGATCTGCTGAAGTAACTTCTCACTTTTTTCACTGACAAAATAATCACAGACATTTATTCCCTAGTTCAGTACTCCCCAGTGCTATTATGCGTAAGAAAGATGAAAGTGATTTAAAAAGTCAGGAAGGCAGTATAAAGACAATTATCATCCTAGTCCTACTGAGTACTAGAAATTCATATCATTGACAACATATTTTGATTCCATATCTTAGTGCTCCTAAGCAGAGTAATGGTCCCGCAGGGAGGTCTGCTAATCCTAATCTAATCCTCAAGTTCTGGGGATTAGAATGCAGACCCCCCTGGGGGACCATTGTTCTTTTTGTATAGCAAAAAGCATTAAATTTGCAGATGAAAGTAAAGTTGCTTATTAGCTGAGATAAGAGAATTTTCCTTGATTATTCAGGTGGATTCAAAATAATGACAGAATCCTTATAAGTGGAAGTAAGAGGCAGAGTAGAGTCCAAGAGAGATCTGAAGATGCTGCATTGCTTGATTTGAAGGTAGAGGATGGGATGACAAACCAAGAAACGTAGGCAGCCTACAGAAGCCAGAAAAGGCAATAAAACTTATCATCGCCTAAGCCTTCAGAAAGGCGTACAGGCTTGCCAACTCTCTGATTTTAGCCTAGTGAGACCCATTTTGAACTTCTGACCTCCAGAAATATAAGATAACCAAACGGTGTTGTCTGGAAACACTAAATTCACAGTAATTTGTTATAGTAACAGTAAGAAGCTAACACAACAGTGAACACCAAGTAGGTCAATCTTTACTCCATCTCCCGAGAACACTGACTTTAGGTCTAGTCCTCAGCTAAGAAAGATGGTCAAAATTTGGAGAACATTGGGCATTACACTGATTTCTATTAATTTTACCCTGGATTGACACAGGGATTATCTGGTTTAAATATTCTTTTTTTCTCTCCATAGTTAGGGATAGTCCCTCTGTTGTGGAAGAGCCAATAGACCAAGAGCTCGGGATATGAGTGATGCAGACTTAAGACGTTGAGAATGTGTGCATTCGTTGCTTATTTATTTTCTGGTACTGTCAACAGACGTAGTGGCCTCTCAGTTTCAAACACTGTTGTAGGCACAGAAGATAGAGCAGCAAACAAAACAGACAATTCTCCTGTCTTCATAGATTTAACATCTAGAAGGGTAGACTAGAAGATGGCAAGCTTTCTATGAAGGCCAGATCGTGTGCATTTTAAGTTTTGCAGACTCTAACGTCTCTCTCACACATATTCAAACCTGCTGTTATCACACAAAAGCAGCACTACACAGTATGTAAACAGATGGGCTTCTTTATATTTCAATTAAACATTATGAAACTTTATTTACAAAAACGGATACAGGGCTGGGCCTCCAAAAAAAGTCACGTGTCATGTAGTCTCTTGTTTAAAATTTTAAAAAATAATTTCAAGATAGGAACAGCAGAGCATTAGATCAAGCACAGGGCTCTTTCAACTGTGAAGACCTGAGTAACTGCACAGGTCCCATGCCCAGGAAATCAGCCCTGTGAAGCTGGCCAATTCCAGATTTTGTCTCTATCATTGTGCACTTAAAATCTACAAATGAACAGATCTTCATAAACTAAAAGTAAAGTTATTCTTCAAGATAACCGTAGCAAATATGAGGGGAATTCGAAACAAGAAGCTGTAGAATCGAATATTGCTTTTGACAATTTCTGAGTGACCTTGGAAGAATTTGTCAAATTCTCTGAATAAGATTTTTCTTATTTTGAGTGAGTGGCAAGAAATAAAACTGCTTACTATAAAGAACTTTAGGAATCTCAAGGGAACTGAATTAGTTTAGCAAAGACACCTCAAGGGGTTATTTTGGTGTGACTATATAGCCCATAAAACTATGAAGAATTAGCTAGGAATGAAGTAAACGGAGTGCAATTGATTCTGCTTAGTAAGTTAGGCACAATGTTGAGTTTCCATGTTTACATGAGGGAAGGACACAGTGAGGATTAGAACTAAGCAGCAAAGCGAAAGGCTGAAAGTTCATATACAGGGAAAGTAACAGAAAATTTGCTGGTGTTGAAAATGACCAATAGGCTTTTCCTTCCTCCCTTTCTCCCTCTCTTTTCCCCTCTCTTTCTCCCTCCCTCTCTTTCTCCTTCCCTCCCTTCTTCCCTTCCTCCCTTCCTTCCTCCCTTTCTCTCTCTCTTTCTCTCTCTCTTTCTTTCTTTTTGACAGAGTCTCTCTCTGTTGTCCAGGCTGGAGTGCAATGATGCGATCTCAGCTCACTGCAACCTCTGCCTCCCAGGTTCAAGCGATTCTCCTTCCTTAGCCTCCTGAGTAGCTGGGATTACAGGTGTGCACCACCATGCCCAGCTAATTTTTGTATTTTTAGTGGAGACAGGTTTCAACATGTTGACCAGGATGGTCCTGAACTCCTGACATCGGGCGGTCGGCCCGCCTTGGCCTCCCAAAGTGCTGGGTTTACAGGCATGAGCCACCACGCCTGCAGACACCTTTTAATAATAAAGATTTATTTGTGCATTTTAGTCTGCTGTGTTGTGCTGCAAGAACTCTTCCTCCTCACACCTACCCAATGGCCTAAAATGTCAGGAAGTTTTACTACCTATAAAATACTGTATAAATGGTATTTTCAGAATAAAGCAATTAGGATAGCATTGAGATAGGAACAATTGGTACAAAAAGTAGTAAAATTCAGAATGAAGGTTGAGAATTTTCCAGGAGCTAGATGTTGAGGATAAAAATGGTTAACCTTGCAAGAACACCCAAAGATACTGAAAAGGTTACTGAGTTACTCACCATTTGTAAAACACTGTTCAAGACAATTTTGCTTCATTATTAGAGAATGAGGACTGACATCTGGGCCCCATTTTTAGTGAGGATAATAGTACATACTGAATCAATGTTTTAAAATTTAAATTGAAAAATTTATATAAAATACCCAGCACAGTAACTATTAATGAGTAGGTATTCTGTAACTGTAAGCTTTCTTCCCATTGTGCCTCATTATATATAGAAGAAGAAGAAAGACATAGATGAGACACCTACCTAACTCCTAAATCAAAGATTATTCTATTTCTCAATCACTCCAACTTCCCAATGTCATTCAGCAATGAGGGATTAATTATTGTTGTTGCCAGAGCCAGCACTCCCCCACACTTGCTCCTACGATGATATCCCATGAAAAGAGGCAGCACTAACCATCAAAATGGACAGAGTCCCGTGACAATCATTTGGCTTGTCAAAGAAGTAACAGTAAGGGTGATGGAATGAATAAATATACAAGCTAAATGCGTTGATTAAGATCCCTGATACAGCCAATACAGAGCTGGTGACATTCATTCCCAGACTACCTCGGACCTAGAAAGGAATGAAAATCAATTAAACAACCAACAGAATCCTCAGATATATCTACCTGAATCACTTTACACCCACCATTTATTTCTACAGCCATCTATCTTTATCTTGATTGTTTCAATAGTCTTCTAGCTTATCTCCTTAGAGTGGTTTCAACTCTAATTTCTTGCCAAAAAATAAATACGATCCCATTATTCCCCAGCTTAAATTCTTCAGATGATTCCTCTGGGTACAGGAGATGACCTCCAGATCTCTTCAGCAGTGTTTCCAATGTCTTTCGCGCATTAGCGGGACTGCCCTGTGTCCTTCCCTGCCATTCCTTGCGTCTGATGCCTGATTTCTTATCATTTTTCTAAATGCTGTTTGCCTGTCATGCCTCTCTATCTTTTGTATATTATCTCTCTCAGCAGTGTATTGTTTTCTGTACATTGTCTTCTCACGGGTAAAGGTTAGGAGGCTTTCAATAAGAGCTAAAAGTGCACAGCAAAGTGTGAGGAGCCTAGTGTGGCTGCAGCTGGAGGAGACAGGAGGCCAGATTTGAAAAACCCATATTTATCATGCTCCAGAGTTTGATATTTATCTTTTGAACAAACAAAACTCAAATATGAACTTGAACTAGAAAAAAATATTTATTGAGATATGGGCTTTTGCATTTTATTGGCTTTATGAAAGGTATCTTGGCATGAGAGTTACATTTTAAATTTGCTTCTTCTTATGTAATAACCTTATTGTGAATTTCTTTTATTGAAAACCCAAATAGAGTTAGAATCTACATTTTAATCAATCAGTCAGTAAATATTATGCCACACCAATGCTTGGTGTCACTGTCATGGGCCGACTCTCATGCTGCAGGGTTTTGTTGAGTAGTCCCACTTGATAGTTCTTCTCAATAATTCTCTATATCTGAAAACAGATTCCCTCAGCAAGGGCAAGATTCCCTTCCTTGCCAAAATATCCAGTCTTATGGCAGTAATTATTATTACTAGCCTGATTGCAATTTTTGAAAGATAGATGCTAGTAGGTAAAATGCACAATCGCTTCTGATTTTTTACAAACAAAGAAACAAAACCGGTTTTATACCCTAGCAGAATACACTTTTTATTAATCTTTCCTTTTTTTGATACCAAAAAAAGAAAATATTACTCACCAGGCCTTTTGTAGTTCTAATTCCTGCTGCAACTGACAAGGATCCTGAAATAATAAACTAAGAATGATAGAAAAACTGAAGGTAAAAAACTTTAAGCAAGTATTGGAACTCATAACTTACTTCGAAATTAGATAGATAAGTTAAATCAGACCAATATTCTTAGGAAAAAACCACAAAAGTTTGCACATTATTTTCTCTTTTCCCAGAAAGAACAGGGAAATTATACCAGATAAATCCATGGGAGAATATATCAAGCTTTTCAAATAACACCTAACTGAAATGATATTAAAACTGTTTGAGGACACTAAAAGATAGTTTCCAAACTCCTGAAGCAAAGTAATTCTTACATGGTACCAAAAATGATGATGATACTTAAATGAAAAGTACTCTAAAATTATTCTCATTTAGAATATTTTTTAAAGTTATAAGTAAAACAGTAGCCAAAAAAAAAAGTAAATTCACAATTAGATGATGACTAGAATACACTAGTTCATTTATCCAGCAGTAGGGCAATTATTTTTCATTTAACTAAAACAGCTAGTCAAGTTTGTTGGCCTCTCTACCTTAAAATATTCAATTCTTTTTTATTTGCTTTTCAAATTTGATTTCAGATGATTCAAAAATTATATCTTAATATAAAAAATATTCAACTAACAAAAAAGCTCAATACATTTATTAAACTAACTTCCAAATACCCAGACATAGTGATGATTCATGTTATCTAAATCGCTACTGGAACAAAAACACTAGAGGGAATCACTCATCATATAATATAAAATACATCATGAACATTTGGGATGCTCCTTCAACTCTACAAACATTTTTAATATTGAAATATTCTAAGTTTTGCAATTAATGAATTTAAGCAAAAATTACATGGTAATTGCTATTCATGTTTGCAGTGTTGATAGGATAGGACATTTAATACAATTCAACATTATTAGCAACTTCAACCTTACTGGTAAAATATAAAGAATTATACTTTCTGTAACATGATAGAAATCTGTTTCAATCTAAAAGTCTTTATTGTTTTCAATGATAAAAGAAAATTAGGACCATTTCATTAAAGTCAAAATCAAGATAAAGATAAGACTATTATATAATAAATACTATTCTGGGTAAATTAACCAAAATCATTATATAAGAAAAATAGTTGAAACAAATGGTTACAACTATTCTTATTAAAGTATGAACAATATATATTGCAAACATCCAAAAATATGAACTAAAAAGTACCATAAACTATTTTAAAAATTCAGTAAGTTGCCTTGGAAAAACATTTTATACAGAAATTATTTATACATATTGTGAGAGTATATTTATGTTTGTGTATTTGAGAATAAGAGTGAATAAGAGGACTTCATTTACCACAGGAAAAAGTATGTATATAGTATCTCAGAGGAAAACATTTAACAAGGAATGTGCAACATACAGGAATAGAACTGAATAGAACTGAAGAGTCCAAAAACAAGAGAAACTTGTGACTGGTTCTTGGTATTGATACTTACACTGTATGAGGGAGAAAAAGGAGGCACTTTACAGATGAGGTTTGGAAAGAAAGGTTGAAAGAATAATGGAAGGTGGCCGAAGAAAAGGTTTCACTAATTAAGTAAAGGCTCATTTAATGCAATGCCTACAAGAGCCTGCGTGATGTCTCAGTGGAAAATGGCTCCTGCAGTTCCTGGTAATCTACTGAACATGTATGGAAGATTTGCACCACATAAGCTGGTTTTCAATGTAATCTTGGAAATGGAAATAAAAGCAGAAAGCTAGGTGGTTAGATGCATGCAATTCTGAAAATACACTGACACTATTTGAACCTTCATTTCTGTGCCAAATAGTTGTGATCTTGGGCAAGTTACTTAACCTCTCTTCATCCGTAAAATGATGATAATGAACAATCAGAAGTTTGCGGTAATTGTTCGAAATGAAATTGTACATATAAAGCACTTAGTAGAGTGCCACATGATAGTAAAAGTTTAATAAGAGCTATTATTGGCATTAGTAATTTGGGATGTATAAAGTATTGAGCAACTTTCCTGAAGTATCTGTTCTCCCAATCTTGCACTTCTGATACAAACAGTTGAAGGGGAGCAAAAAGCAAGCTCTATTATAAAACTCTAAAATATCTCATTCTCACTTTCAGAAATAAATGGAAACCCTGTAATGCTAAAATAGAGTCCCTGATTCTAACATAAATCCAACTTATAAATTTTATTTTTCTCTTATCAGTGGATAAAACTTGGTATTTTATTCTGTATTTTACTCTCAATTTGCATAAAAACCGTCTTGTGTTTTCTCTTGTAAGAAGGTTTTAACATTTAAATTCCAATTCTAATTTTAATTTTAATAACAGTTTTAATTAATTTAGTATTAATTATAATAATTATAGTTATTTTATTGAACTTATGAAATAAAATGTATCAAATACAACTTCATTTTCTAAGGTAACAATTTCCTGAGTTTCAATAGTCAATAGACTCGATGTTAAAAACTGCTTGTGTACCAGCCACATCTCCTCTGTTTCCTGCTCACTGAACCATCATTTTGTTCAGTTTCTCATGTGCTAAAAGGTAGGGTAGACTCCTCCCAGCTACAGAGGAGCTTGATTAGTCCAAGCCAATAATGGCAAGTTCGTTATTTTTACTGATAGTTGATTTGGGAATATGTTTACAAAATATTTACCAAAAGTGGGATGGTGTCAACTGTTTCCCTCTGATATGGTCTGCTAGCAGTCCTGTATGAAATCCTTTTTCCACTGAATGAAGCATTCCTAGAAACGACAAGCCACTAATCTTGTTGTGAAATAATCAGTGCTTTCAATGTTTAAGCCATTCTGGTTTGGGTCTTTGGCAATGTGCTGCTGTAATATATCTAACTGACATATGTAAATATTTAATCTGCCCAGCTTTAATATAATTCTATATTATTATTACTACTTTAAATATGATAAAATTGAATAAAGAACGGTTAGACACCACTCTCAAATTTACAGAATTATAAGATACAGTTAGACTAGGATTCCAAAGATCAGGGTATTGACAACTACTTTATGTTATCTTCAATTATATCAAAATATACTCTACTTACCATCACTGACCCCCAAATTGTGTACCCAATATACAGAGTAATGGGGCGAGGTCCATAAGTCTTAAATGCAATACACATCATTGTTATTCCCATGCTAAGGCTCATCAGAGCAATCAGAATCTGCACAACCTAGAAATGATGAAGAAAGTAAAAACTGATTATCCACCACGAAAATGGTGCTTCCACCACCAGAGGTAACATCAATATTACCTCTCAGGATGTCTACGATTACCAATAATTTCAAGGTTAAAAGAGTAAGCCAGAACCAGCCCAGAGGTGCTTTTCTGATACCTATGATGCTGCTTCTACCATAGCTCGCTCAGATAAGCAGCCTAGGAATCAGAAAGCAGTTATTGTGGCAAGGGGAAATAACCTGAAGAAAGAAGAGTATATACAGGGGAAGAAAAAAAGAAGAGCAAATATATTTTCTTAAGGTCTAGTGTATGAGGACATGAGAATGAGTACACAGGGAACTAAAAATAGCAGAGTAAGAGTGCCGTTATCCCATGGCATTCAAAAGATTCAAAAACATTTAAACAACTTATCACAATTTGTGGGATGTAGTGAAAGCAATGCTTAGAGGAAAATTTATATCAGTGAATGAATATATTAGAAAATAATGTTCTAAAATCAATCACCTGAGAGTCTACCTTAAGAAACTAGAAAGAGAAGAGAAAGTAAGCTCCAAATAGGCAGAAGAAAAACTATAATAGAAATTAGAGCAGAAATCATGAAATTGAATGAATAGACAAAATCAATAAAATCCAAAGCAGTTTTTAGAAACATATGTATAAATAAAATAAAGCTTCTAGCCAGGCTAAGAAAAAGAGAGAGGACACAAATTACTAATATAGATGAAAGAAGGAACATCACTACAATTCCCACAGAAATTAAAAGGATAATAAAATGATGCTATGAACAATTCTATGCCCACAGTTTGATAGCGTTGATAAAATGGATAACTCCTTAAAGACAGTTTGTCAAAGTTCACACAAGAAGAAATAGACACTCTGAATATGCCTATAATTATTAAATAAATTGAATCAATAATTAATACATTTCCAAAACAGAAAGCATCAGACCTAGAAAGGCTCAGTGGTGAATTCTACCAAATACTTAAGAAAGAAATTATTCCAATTATTAACAGAAAGTAGAAACAGAGGAAATACCCCTAACTCATTCTATGGAGCTAACACAATCATCTACCAAAAACCATGAAAAAATACTACAAGAAAAGAAAACTACTGATCAACATCTCTGATGAACAAAGGTGTAAAAATCATCTACAAACATTTGCAAATGAAATCTAACAATGTATTTAAAAAATTATGTACCATGACTACATGGGATTTATCCCAGGCATGCAAAACTGACTAGACATTAAAAAATTGATTAATGCAATTCATGACATCAACAGGCTAAAGAAGAAAAATCAAATGATTATATTAACAGATGCAGAAAAAATATTGAAAAAAATCCAATGCCTGTTTATTATAAAAACTCTTGAAAAACTATTATAGAGGAGAACTTCTTCTGGCTGATAAAGAATATTTATTAAAAGCCTACAGCTAACTTCACACTTAGTGGAGAATCCTGGAACTAACAAAAAATTTTATTAGGTTTGTAGGATACAAGGTTAACACGTGAGTCAATTACTTTATTATATACTTATGATCAATAAGTAAAATTTGAAATTAAAAACATAATACCATTTAAGTTAGCACCCCTAAAAGTGAAATATTTAGGTATTGGTATTTGGTATTTGTTAGGTATAAATCTAAAAAAAATGTACAAAATCTATAAGAAACTACTAGCTTTGATAAAATAAATTAAACAACTAAATAAAGGGAGAGATATTCCATGTCCATGGATAGGAAGACAAAACATTGTCAAGATGTCAGTTCTTCCCAACTTGATTTGTAGATTTAATGCAATCTCCATTAAAATCTCAGCAAGTTATTTTGTGTATATTGATAAACAGACTCAAAAATTTATAGGGAAAGGGAAAAGACTTAGAATAGCAAACACAATATTGAAGAAGAATGAAGGAGTTGTAGGACCAACACTACCCAATTTTAGGACATACTATAAAGTAATAGTAATCAGGACTGTGCAGTATTAGCAAAGAAATAGACAAACAGATCAATGGAATAGAATAGAAAGCCTAGAGATAGTCACACAAATATAGTCAAGTGATCTTTGGTAGTGAACTAAGGTAATACAATAAGAAAAAAAAGACAGCCTTTTAAAAAATAGCACTAGGCCAGGTGCATTGGCACATGCCTGTAATCCCAGCACTTTGGGAGGCCAAGGCGGGTGGATCACCTGAGGTCAGGAGTTCACAACCAGCCTAACATGATGAAACCCATCTCTACTAAATACAAATTTAAAAAAAAAATAGCTTGGCATGGTAACGCAAATAACTTGGCATGGTGACATATTCTGTATTCTGAGCTACTTGGGAGGCTGAGACAAAAGAATCACTTGTACCTGAGAGGCGGAGGTTGCAGTGAGCTGAGCTCAGGCCATTGCACTTTAGCCAGGGCAACAAAAGTGAGACTCCATCTCAAAAAAATAAAAGTACTTAAAAAACTTGATGTCCCTAAGTAAAAATAAAACTTAGACACATACCTTATATCCTTCACAAAAATTAACTCAATATGAATCACAGACACAAATGTTAAACTAAAAACTATAAAACTCCTAACAGGTAACATAGGCCAAAATCTAGATGATCTTGGGTTTGGTGATGAATTTGTCAATAAAGTACCAAAGGCACAACCCATGAATTACAAAATTAATCATCTTAATTTTCATAAAATTAAAAATTCTGCTCTGCAGAAGAGATCGTCAAGAGATGAAAAGACAAACCACAGACTGGGAGAAGATATCAAAGGATCGTTATCCAAAATACGCAACAAACTTAAAACTCAACAATAAGAACATAAACGTCCTCTTTTAAAACTGTGCCAAAGAATTTAAGAAAACACCTTACAAAGGAAGATATAGAGATGGTAAAGAAATGCATGAAAAGATGCTCCACATCTTGTGTCACAAGAGAAATGTAAATTAAAATGATGAGAGTCCACTAGCACCTGTTAGAATGGTAAAAATCCAGAACACTGACGCTACCAATTGCCGGAGATTACATAAAACAGCAGGAACTGATTCACTGTTGGTTGAAATTCTTCAAATTGACAAAGTCACATGGAAGACAGTATGGCAGTTTCTTGCAAAACTAAACATACTCTTACCTACAATATAACAATCATACTTACCCAAATGAGTTGAAAACTTATGTCCACACGGATATTTATAGCAACCTTACTCATAGTTGCCAAAGTTTGGAAGCCATCAAGATGTCCTTCAGTAGGTGAATGCATAAACTGTGGTACATCTAGACAATGGAATATTATTCAGTACTAAAAATAAATGAGCTACAAGCCATATGAAAACAGGAGGAAATTTAAATGCATATTAGGTGACAGAACACAATCTAAAAAAACCTACCTATTGTACAATTCCAAGTGTATGACTTTCTGGAAAAGGCAAACAAACTATGAAGACAATAAAAGATTAGAGGTTGCCAGAGAATGGTGGGAGGAAAGGATGAATAGGCAGAGCACAGAGAATGTTTACGGCAGTGCAACTACTTTGTATGGTACTATAAAGGTAGATATATATCACTATACCCTTGTTAAAACCCATAGAACACACAACACAGAGAATGAACCCCATTGTGATTCATGTACTTTGAGGAATGATGTGTCAGTGCAGGTCCATCAATTGGGACAAAGGTACCACTCTGGTGGGGAGGTTGATAATTAAAAAGCTATGCATGTGTGAGGGCAAGGGGCAGATGGGATACACCTGTACTTTGCTGTCAATTTTTCTTTAAGGCTAAAATTGCTCTAAAACATAGAGTATATTTTAAAATAATTATGCATACATTAAAAAATAAACCTAGTATGTGCCAACATAAGTAACATATTTTATGAAAAATAACTATATCCTCCCCAAAAAATAATGTGAAAAAAGGATCCAAAATGTTCACAATGACATTTTTCCAGTGGTTTGAAGATTGGGCTAGTGATAAACCTATATTTAATATCCTTTCATCTGCCCTATTCTGTCATTTTTTTAATCCTTTATTTCTTTTAGGCATGTTCACCTGAGACTCCAGATAGAAATGCTCAGAAAATAGATTTTTTCATTCTCTGAGCAGTCAGCAGGCTAAGAAAAGGTGCCAGAAAGAAATAGTAGCAATATGTATCTGTTTCAGCTATCAGGAAGGCCTGTGAAGGGAGTGTCAGCTAGTAGTGCCTAGGTGGCCTTTTCTTTTGCTGCTCTTCCATGCTGAGTTTAAATGCAATTATCATGGATGACCCACAACCCTAGAATAGATCTGAAGCCAATATATTTCAAATATAACTCAATGGGAAGCATGTTGTGATAGAATATAGTTTTTCAGATGAAGGGCCTGAACAGTAAATACTGATGTTTGGAGGGCTGGCTGTTGTATTCTGAGGCTGGTAGGACAGTGTATTTGGCATTAGGTCTTATGAAATATGAGTTTACAACACCAGTGGTCTTCTCCTAGATTTGCAAGTGACTTACCCCAAGGACTTTGGGTTCCCCCTTCAAAAACTTCTCTTGCAACCCTTTCCACAGATACGAATGTACGACAGCCACATTTCCCAGCTGGGGCACACCTCGGCCAACCTCTGGCATGGCTTGTTCCATTCCTTGCATGGTTGTCATGGCAGTAGAAAAGGTGCTACAATAAGAAAGAAATGTGATTTAGCATGAGGTCCTGGAAATGACAAAGGAAGGACATGACACTTTGGGGCAGGTTCCTCCCTCAGGACAAAATCTGGTCTACATTCCCCTCCTATATCATAATAGCTGTTAGCGCCTGGGAAGTGGAATAGGCAACACATTAAGGGTCGGGGGAGAGAGGGAGAAGCTACATGTCATATGATATCAAGGTGTTAGAAAGTCCTGAAGAGAGACACATGTTGACAGATGCAAGGTAAATATGTTGGACCTTTAAATTAGAGATATTTCTTTAAGTTCAAATTCCAAATCTGCTCAGATTTGATTTCTATCCCTCTTACTGCCTAGTCCCTTCATTATAGCCACTTCCCCATGAAGGATTACTTTTATTATAGTGATAAGCTACACAAAATCATCTGTCTTCCAATTTATTGTATAGTATTGTATGGTTCCCCCTTTTCTAATCAGAGCACAATTAAATTCACAGGGCTGAAAATATTATTGAGGTGTTTCATTACCTACTTCCATAAATTCTTAGGGAAGTGAAGCTTTCTAATGTCCTTCAAGTAATAGTTAATTTTGATACTATTTATGCTCCATTGAAACCCTATAAAAGTCTCAAGTTTGGAGATATCTACCCTTTTATTGGTAACATAAATGAAAAAAAAAAGTGTTATTGTACTTCAAATTTGCTATGTTGAGAAAAAATTAGGATTTATTTGAAAGAATTATCATCCTGTATTTGTTTTTGATACATCAATGGAATTATTAGCTATCTAACAATATTAAATTATTAGCTATCTAACAATAAAACTGATTAAAGTGAGAAGGAGGAGGGTGAACTTCAGAGAAAGGAAAGTTAAAATGAGACAACAGATGCTGGAGGGGATGTGGAGAAACAGGAACACTTTTACACTGTTGGTGGGAGTGTAAATTAGTTCAACCACTATGGAAGACAGTGTGGTGATTCCTCAAGGATCTAGAAATAGAAATTCCATTTGACCCAGCAATCCCATTACTGGGTATATACCCAAAGGATTATAAATTGTTCTAGCATAAAGACACATGCACACGTATGTTCATTGTGGCACTGTTTATGATAGTAAAGACCTGGAACCAACCCAAATGCCCATCGATGATAGACTGGACAAAAGAAATGTGGCATATATACACCACGGAATACTATGCAGCCATAAAAAATGATGAGTTCATGTCCTTTGTAGAGACATGGATGAATCTGGGAACCATCATTCTCAGCAAACTGACACAAGAACAGAAAACCAAACACCACATGTTTTCACTCATAGGCAGCTGATGAACAACGAGAACACTTGGGCACAGGGAAGGTAACAACACTCACAGGGCTAAGTGGAGGTGGAGAGGGAAGGGGAGAGGAGGGACAATGTGGGGGGAGGATGGGGAGGGATAACACTGGGAGAAATGCCTGACATAGGTGACGGGGGCAGGGGCGGGGATGGAGATAGCAAACCACCATGGCATGTATGTACCTATGCAACAATCCTGCAGGATGCAGGATGTGCACAGGTATCCTAGAGCCCAAATGCAATAATTTTAAAAAAAAGACAAATATGTAAAATAAAAAATGTAAATATGACTTAAGTAGTTAAGGCATTAAATATAAGAATGTAACCAAAAAGTTAATGTTCTTATCACTTTTAGAAAAGTTCAGAAAACAACTTGGACAAACAGAATTAGAACTCCATTTTGTTATGAAAGTGGGAAACAGCTAACATTTCTATAAATCAGATAAAATGAGTGTTAAAAACAAAGATTACATGAGGATAAATTTGGGGGAAAGTGTAGAGAGAGTATGAAAGAAACAGGACACCATGGCCAGAGATTTTGGAGTATACTTATCAAAGATGAGAGGCTCCCTGAGGTATACAACACAAGTTATTGTTTATAATCCTGAGAATTAAATATGTAAGTTGATAACTATCACTTCCCTGGAAAAGTATAGTTCCGAGAATCATCAAAGTCAGTAGTAAAGGAGAAATTACACTGAAAAGCCACATGTTTAGAAAGCAATCAGGCTCCAAATAAGTCTTACATTGGATTCTGTAAAGAAGGAAGTAGATATCCTTGATACAACCTTCCAAGAAGTCCCACAGATTAGGAGCATCTATGTGTGTGTATATATAGAGAGAGAATATGTAAAGAGTATGGATAACTTATTCAAATAAAAATGAAATCAAAACAATGAAAAGTCAAAGATAAAGTGCATAGAGTGAGAGGACATATTTGCAACATGGTCTCAAACAAATTTCAAATATAATATAATGTTGACCAAAAAAATTGGCCAATATGTTAAATAACAAGGAATAGCTGAAAATAGAATTAGTCAACTGGAAGAAAAATTTTAAGAAAACACCAAGAGTTCTATAGAGAAACAAGAAAATGGTCATAATAGAAGAGAGTTAAAATATTAGAAGTGTAGAATTAAAAGGTCTAGAATATGTCTGATTAGAATTCCAGAGAATGTCACCAAGATAGCCAACTAGAAATTACTAACCCTCATCACCATCAACACACACACACACACACACACACACACACACACACACAGAGAGAGAGAGAGAGAGAGCGAGAGAGAGAGAAAGAGAGAGAATCAAAAATGAATAAACTATGTTCCAACCAAAATAACTGAAGAAGAGCACCAGAAAACAGCAAAGGAGTAGCAGAAATCTTGTGGAGCACTGAAACCCAGGATGGCTGCATGAAGAAGGAGAGAAAGCATATTTCTTACACCACCTCTGCCCCCAGTTAGGACCAGTTCTGGTTCAGCAGGTCCTTCTTTCTGCAGGGAATAGGTAAGTGAGAGGACTCAGCAGCTCCCATCACCACCATGGACACCTGCAGTCTTACTACTGGAGACACTCAGAGTCTTCACAGGCTCTGAGCTCTGCTGAAAGAGCTCCCTAAAGTCCACATGCCTGTCCTATCTCAGAAGAGGTGCTGACACTTTGCCCTGGCCTCCATGACCTGAGCTGCTACTGTGCTGCCCCTTCTTGGAACTGAATCACTGCTAGAGTGCATTCTGCTTCAAGAGTAGCCACTGCACCCCTCCATCTCTGAGGCTTAACCACCACTATAACACGCATACCTGGTAGCCATACCTGAGTCAAACTGCTGCCATCTACCCTCTACCTTCTGAGGCCAGGCTGCCATGGAACTGCTCCATGTCCCGATCTTAGTCGCTAGTGCACTCTGGCCCTCCAAACTCAAGCTGATACTGTGTACCACTCTCTGAGGACAGATAGCTTTGATTGAGCTGTCACCCAAACAGCCAGGCAAAATAGCTGCAGTGGCCCCACCTCCCTGGAACTAACTAGTCCTTTGGAGTCCAATCTTCTGAGAAACCCTGGCTCCCCAGGGGGTCATTTCTGCATTGCTTCAAGAAACCTGAGGACCAAGCCACAGACAGCCCTAGTCATTCCTCAGGCCTTGCTGCTGCTACATTCAGCCTTACAGAGCCTGGGATATCGCCATGCCCTCCTATCCCAGGGTCTAGAGTTCCCACTCTGTGGCATTCCATCCCCCAGAGTTGGAATTGCTGCTGTGTCCGATTGGCTCTGGAACCAAATTTCAACTGTAACTTGCTCCACAGAGCTCAAGCCTCCAAAGCACCCCTCTTTCCCTGGAGCAATGCTGGTGGTGTACTCTGACCCCAGAATCAGTAACTATTCCATCCCTGCCCTATGGGCTTGAGTTACTGAGGTATGCCTCAGAGTCACAGCCTCATCGTTGTGGGTAATCTACATCCAGCCATGTCTCGGTGAGTGAACTTCTGCCACAGTAGTTTTGCAAGACCCTGAGCCTAGGACCCCAGCTCCACAGCCACTATAATACTTGTGCCTAAAATGTACAAGCTGTCAACCTCGATGGCAACCATGTGGTGTTAACTCTACAGGCTCGCAGACTGCAAGAGCTATAGGGGCATGGCTTTCCCCACCTAGTTTCAAAGGATATCACAAATAGCTCTGGGAGTGGAGCCACTCCAAAGAGCCTCTATCAGGGCAATGCTGAGTGAGAATATGGGGTCAGAGCCAACACCGAGAGTCCCAGTTAGGGATATGCCTAGTGGAGCCATGGGAGTGAGGCTACCTTTGAGATCTCAGAACTACAGGACCACTAGCACACAACTCCAACCTAACAGAGCTGAAGCACAGACTGAGTCCAGCAAAGATATGGGTGTAGGGCTGTCTGAGGGTCCCCAGTCAGTGTCCCCAGGATTCAGGACATGGAGTCAAAGGAAATTATTCTCCAGATTTAAAGCTTAATGCTGTTTTCTCGGCTGGGTTTTGGACTCACTTGAAACCAGTTAGGCCTTTTTCTTGCCTAGTTCTTTCTTTTGAACTGAGTCTATTCTGTACCTGTCCCACCATTATATTTTGAAAACAAATCACTTGTTTTGATTTCACAGTCTCACAGCTGGAAACATTTGCCTCCAGATAAATCATATGTCAAGTCTCATCCATATCTGCTTCTGATGTGACTGTAGACTTAGAATGTTAGAGTTGATGCTGGAATGGGTAAAAATTTTGAGGCTATTGAGGAATTATTGTATTTTATATGTGAGAAGAACTTGAGTTTGGGAGGGCTGTGGATGAAATGCTATGGTTTCAATGTCCCCTCTAAAACTCATGTGAAAACTTAATTGCCATTGTAACAGTATTAAGGGGTGGGACCTTCAAGAGGTAATTACATCAGGAGACCTCTACCCGCATGAATGGATGAATGTCCTCATCATTGGATATGGTTAGTTATCACAGGAGTGGATTCCTGATAAAATGATAAATTTGGTCACATCTCCCTCTCTGCTTTGTGTGCTCACTTCCACCTTCCTTCATGGGATTACCTTCACCAGAGGTTCACACCATGCATTGCCTTAGACTTCCCAGCCTCTAGAATTATAAGCCAAATAAAATTTTAAAATAAGTTGCCCAGATTTCAATGGTCTTTTACAGTAGCAGAAAAAAAATATCAAAAATTTAGGGACTGCTTGTAGGGTTCTGAAATAATTTCCACATACTATTCTTGCACCACCTGACTTTTTTGAAAGAGAACTTTTGAGGAATACTGGATATCTTCTATTTAGATCTTCTAATGTTTGAAATAAAAATTACCTCTTCTCCCTTCTGGGACAGTCAGTAAATTGTCAATTTATGGGCTTTATTATAATGACTTTAAGCCCAGAGGGGGACAATTCTCCCAAGTTTAACAAAATTTGAGAGTATGAATTAAATTTAAGACCAAAAATAAGTCCTCTTTTTAGCCCTTTGCTCCATATCTAAATTTTGTGTTCTGCTCGGGGGTTGCTAAAGTGTGCATATATGTCTGAATATATTTACTCAATAGCATGTAAATGTAACCCACCTCATAAACTCCATTATCATTGGAACAGAGACTGCAAGAGGAAGAGGAGGGCCTCTTGCCCCACCTCTGCATAGTCTTGTATCTAACTTATTCCATGATAGCAAAAAAAGAGGACAATCCTGACTCTTCTGACCAATCTTTGAGACAAACTGCAAAAAAGAGGAAGAGTCAACCTCTGACAACATGACATCACAAATAACATGCTGTCACCAATTATATAGACCCCTCTCCTCTGCTTTTCCACGTATCCCAAGACCGGAACAGGTTGAAGCAGGGGCATGCTAGAAATAAAGTCCTCGCCAGCATTTCGTTGAGTGGTAGGAAGTGTTAGAGGAAGTTTATGTTTTATACTTCAAGCCAAAAATGAGTCATAGTAGGAACACCAATAAAAGTATTTAATATGTACTTAGCATTTACTAAATAATATGCACTGGTTTAAATGTTTTATATGTGTTATTTCATCATTAAATTCCCCTAAGAGATATACTCTATTATTCACAGGACAGAATTACAGAAACAGAAGATTAAGTAACTTGAGTAAAGAGAGGCAGAGCCAAAATTTAAATCCAGGTGATGGAATTCCAGAACTCCTTTGCTTAAGAGGATCCACTACACTAGTCTGGTGAATAGAAGATCTCTTTTGTTTGCACAAAAATTTGTACAGTGAATTTTCTTAGCAGTATTATCTATAATAGCCAAAAGGTGGAAACCACCCAATTTGGAATAAGTTAGATACAAGACTATGTAGAGGTGGGCCAGGAGGCGCTCCTTTTCCTCTTTCAGTCTCTGTTCCAATGATAATGGAATTTGTGAGGTGGGTACATTTACATGCTATGGAGTAGGTATATTTAGACCTATACGTACACCTTAGCATCCCCTGGGCAGAACACAAAATATAGATTTGGAGCAAATGGCTAAAATAACATAGGAGGTCTTGTATTTGGTCTTACGTTTAATCCACATCCTCAAATTTTATTACACTTGGGGGAATTGTCCCTCTCTGGGCTTAACTTAAAATCATTATAATAAAGCTCATAAATTGACAATTTACCTACTTGTTCCAGAAGAGAGAAGAGGTAATTTTTATTTCAAAGCTTAGAAGACCTAAATAGAAGATATCCAGTCTTCCTCAAAATTTTTCTTTCAAAATAATAAGGTGGTGAAAGGAATAGTAAGTGGAGATTATTTCAGAGCCCTATAAGTAGTCCCTAATCAAGAGTGGCAAGAGTTAAATGAAACAGGAATCCTAAGAGGCTTATGGGACTACAAATGTCCTTTTTTGGTGGAAGGCCCAGAAATTAACTTCATTGTCCATGTTAAAGGTCTGGAAGCTTAAAGTTGGGCATTGTGGCTCACTTTGAGAGGCCAAGGTGGGAGGATCTCTGGAGCCCAGAAGTTCGAGATCAGACTGGGGAACATGGCGAAACCCCATCTTTACACAAAATACAAAAAGAGCTGAGTGTGATGATGGGTGCCTGTAATCCCAGCCACTCAGGAGGCTGAGGTGGAGGCTGCAGTAAGCCATGATGGCACCTGTATACTCCAGCCTGGACAACACAGTGAGACTCTGCTTCAAAATATCTGGTAGTTTGTCATTGATGCCTTCTATTGTCTACCCTCTATGCTCAAATCAATCTCATTCTAATCCTACAGAACCATTTTTCAATGTATTTCTGTGTATTTCTCTCTGCATGTTTCTCCCATCTTCTCAAGGCAAGCCATTATCCTATATTTGTCAGAAGTATTTGTTATAGCCTCTGAATGTTCCCTGTGTCTGTTTGTGGCTTTCAGTAGTCAATCTGCCACTAACTTTGCAACCAGAATGATCAAATACAAAAACAATTGTGCTACCCTGCCCTTTAAAAGCCTTCCTTTGCATTTCATCACCCTTAGCATAAAGTTAAAATTTTTAATGTTGATAAAAACTCTGCTACTTCAGCACAAATCTATTGTCATAGACTTAACTTGAATGTCTCTCCTTTTCAGTTTTAAAGTCCCAAGTATATCTGACTTACTTAAGTTGTTCCAAAGAGGTAATTTTATTTCTATATTGAGATATTTGCATATATTGAACCCATTTGCAGGAATGTTCCACCCCTCCCTGTGGCCACCTTGTAAGAACAAAAACAAACCCACCACATCATCTAATCTTCTCACACACTAACATCATTGCATGGTCTCTGTCTTGTCTCAGACACTATTCTCCCCCTTCCCCACCATTGCCCACACGTGGATTAATCAACCTATGATGGTAACTAAGGGTTTAAGCAATCTATGTTATTTCCCTTTTACATCACAGAAGTCAAAGTTACTTGGAAAGTAACTAAAGATGATTCTTCTTAGTCCATCTAAATGTGTACTTTATTCTTCTTTAATGTAAAGGAACCTGTGTCTCAATCTCTTAGACACACCTTCAGACTGAGAATTTAGGAAAGGTTGGGTCTGTCTTATCAAATACACTGGTGGTTCTCCCTCTGTGTTTAGTGTCTCTCTGTTAAGACTTTAAGCTTCCTGAGGGCAGAGACATTATATCAAAATAAAGCTTATAACTGACTCTTAAGCTTTTCCATGATTCTTTGGTGACATAGGTCAGGTCTGGTCATTCAAGGCTGGTGCTTTGTCATTCTAAGAAACTCTGGCCATAAACTCATATAACTGCTTCCTATTTTTACACCACAGAAATTCAAATCCATGTGTTAGTTATTTATGGCAGATAAAGTCCCCAAGGACAAAAACATGTGCTAACCATCTAGGGCTCGACATCTCTATATTCAAAAAATTTTTTTAAACTGCTGAGAATATTGGATACATATGAGGGACATTTCTTCTGGGTATGAGAAGAATATAAACCTTGGTTTTGTCACATCACCTGTATGCGTCAGGCTCTTGACAATAACAATGTCTTGCCCCAACCCCCACCAGATAAAGAGGTGGGGGGACCTAGACCACCTTTCCCTCTTCTATTTGCTCCAGTCTCCTTGTGGATCAGCAGCACCACCAGTCTCTTGTTTTCTCATTTTTATGTCACCACCCCGCTCATGGGTCACAGTTGCAAAAAGAGAACATGAGAAGAGTGGAACAAATGGCCATCTTTTTTTGTGTGTGTCTTGGCAAAGTTATTAAATAGACTAGAAACTCAAAATGAGGCCTGAACCTGGATGGTTTTTGGGAGGATGATGGGGATGCAGAAATTCTGGCACAGAGAAGGAAAAGGCCTGGACTAGGAAACAAGAATTCTGGGTTTTTTGCTCCCAGCACATTTATTAACTTGTGTGATTCTGGGTCCATTATTTCCCTTTTCTGGGTTTCATTTACTTCATCTGGGGAAAGATTACAATGGCTATAACTATATACAAACTTGTTTCTTATCCCAAGAATGCTAAAAGTCGGCAAGGTGTTTTTCATTAGCAAATTTTCTCATGAGCAGCCTCAGTTTACTGCCTGGGTGCCCCATGAATAGTGCCAGAGACCACTGGAGAACTAGATAAAGCCACAGCCCAATGTACAAGGCTGGGGACCCTGCCGGTGCCCTGCTCCATGTACACCAAATTCTGCACATGGCAGATATTTTCTTAAATCTTAAATGATAAAAATAACCAGTCAGGGACAGAATAAAGAGAGTGGAAGAAGGACATTAACAGTAGATAAGGTAATTAGTCAGAAGTTTACTGCTTTCTGTGTTTTGATATTCTGAGGACTTGGGGAACAAAAGTAAGTAAAACAACCTCATCCAGCCTCCAACTTCAGTGTTTAGGAGACTTTTCTAACTCTCATTGACTGTAGCAAGGACTGTTCCTCATCCCCCCACCAAATGCACATTTAAAGGTGCACTCTGCCCACCCCAATCCTGAATACCAGCTTGCGTCATGGGAAGTGGCCTCAATTTTTTCTCACTCCGCTCCCAGAAATCCTAAACCCAGGAAATAAACCATCAGCCCAAAAGTCTAGGAAGGCAAGTCCCTGGACCTACCTTTCTTCAGGCCTGCAATATTCACCGTAGGTCTGATGCGTGCAGTGGTCTGGGCAAGTTCCACAGAGTTCTTTAGTCTAGGCCCCGTGAACTTCCCCCACTCCACACCTCACTCAGTTTAAATCTGCATTCCTCTTCTAGCAGATGTTTGGAAACTTAAAGGCTGTGTTGAGAATTTCTGAGAAGCGCAACTAGTTCCCCTTTTATATCGGAAGCATTAACTGATTTTGTGTTCCCAATATGGGTGTGGATGTCTATTTTGAAATTTGCTGAAAAAGCAGTGACTGCCTGATATAGTCTTTCCTATGAAAATAATAGTGCTAATTACTGTGGATATCAGTGGTGGAGGACTTACTGTATGCCAGCCTCTGCTCAAAGGTCATTATATACACAAGCTAAGTAAATGGTATTTTGTAAATGCCCCCCTTCACAGTTTCGCACATTTCCACAGTACTCTTGTCTTTCTGGAGAGCTACTATTTTATTAGGCTGGTGCAAAAGTAATTGTGGTTTTTGCCATTATTTCATGGCCAAAATCACAATTACCTTTGCATCAACCTTAATATACACAACTTAAATGTTTTGTTTACATGAAATCCCACCTTTAGAGATTCATCACGAGTGACCATAAAATAGCAACAAGCTGGTCGTATGGCAATAAAACAACACCTTTCTAAGTGAAGGAAGCAGCTGGTATCATAAAACAAGCTGGTCTTTGAGTAAGATAAAACCAATGGCAATCATTTATTGCATGACCTTGTTACTACCCTGAACCTAAGATTCACTTGTAAGATAAAATAATGCCTACTTTACATGGAGGAGGAGAGCAAAGTGGTGGGCAGTTTTCATTCATTAAGTATTTTCTTTAGAAAAACTACTAAAGACGTGGTGGCTCATGCCTGTAATCCCAGAACTTATGGAGGCCGAGGCAGGCAGATCACCTGAGGTCGGGAGTTCGATACCAGCCTGACCAACATGGAGAAACCCTGTCTCTACTAAAAATACAAAATTACTTGGGAGACTGAGGCAGGAGAATTGCTTGAACCCAGGAGGCGGAGCCAAGATCATGCCACTGCACTCCAGCCTGGACGAGAGTAAAATTCCATCTCGAAAAAAAAGAAAAACTACTATAAGCCAAACAGTGTGCCATGTGCTTCTGATAAAATGGCAAAAAAGTAACTTTCAGTCAAGGAGTTTATAGACTACTTGGAAAAACAGACCAGTAAATAAATCACTACAACCCATTATAATCGGTTATCTGCAAGGTAAAGTGGCAATACAGATGAGTAAATAAATCGTTACAACCGATTATAATCAGTGATCTGCAAGGTAAAGTAGGGTATCGTAAGAGAGCTCATAGGAGGATCAATGAACCCAACATTGGGTAGGGAGAGGAGACGTCCTAGATAAGGGGACATCTAATTGGAGACCTGATGAATGACCAAAAGATACACTAATGGACGGAGAATGAAGAAAGGTAACATGATATTTTTCAGAAGAAGAAACTGAAAAATCAGAGATAGTCCTATTGCTGGCATGGATGAGATTGAAATCCAGTTTTGCTCTATTCCAAAAACGATGTGGCCTATAATCTAAAATTATAATTATCAGAATTAAAATAGATTGTATTTCAGAAATACTGTCCTGATTTCATGTAAAGAAACAACAGGAATAAATAATAATAAAATCAGAAAGGCTCAAGGAAGAGGCAATTCTCTAGGGAAGGGATGATGGTTACCTGAACTACCTGTGATGCTAGTGAAGTTAGAGAGAATGAATGGATTTGAAAGATGTTTAGGAAAGAGAAATGACAGTATTTGTTGGTAGAATTAATGTGTAAATCAGGAGAGAAAACAGGAAAGGATGACACTCAGATTCTGGGTTAGGAAACTAAATGAGTGATACAGCCATTCAGTAAGGCAATAGACATGGACTGGGATGGAACTGCAGGAACAAAGAGTAAAATTTTGAACATATTTAATCAGAGTTGTGTAGAGACCTTCAAATAAAGTTGACAAGAAGTGGATAACTGGTGGAAGTTAGGGAATAAGATCATGGCTGTAGAGGTAAACTCAACCACTCTTCACCCAGAGGGATGAGGTCACCCAGGCTTGTGGGTGGAGGCAGAAAATGTCAAACCCTTTTTTGCTAGAGGATAGAACCAGTGTAATCAGAAATAAGAGTTCCCAGAGGATTATGAAAAAGAGAGTAAGGAAGGTAGCAGGAAAACTCGAAAATGTGGTTTTGCAGAAGACAAGGATACAAGAGAGCTTGAAATTCTGCACTAAGGGCAAGTATCAATGTCTCCTCCCACTCCATGTGGTGTGAAATGAGACATTATTAGCTTATTAGCAGGCAACAATTTCAAGAGAACAGTAACATGAAACTTGACAGAGAAACATATATCTTATAAAATCACTCCACCTATAAGTAAACATCAAACAAAACTAACTACTATAGAAATAAGAGCAAATCAGAAAGAGCTCAAGTTCAGTGTCAAAACTACAAGAAGCAGGGGAGTAGGTTGGAACCCAAAGCAGTTGTTAAGGTAGTTGCTTTTTAAAATCATATTGGAAAAGCTGGGTCAATTGTTCCTCTTTCTCTCACACAGGCACCACATAACAAGCTGTTTATTCCCAAAATAAAATATGAGAACGCTTTTATGAGCAAAATTATGGTTCTTCTCTAGATAAGTATACAGAATGTGAGTGCTAGTTCTACGTAAAAAAACAGGAAAGAGACAAGAACAACATCTAAACTTCAATTAACAGGGTATAAAGAAAAAGAAAAAAGCAGAGAAAATTATTATGAAATTGATCCCTAAATGAAAGTCCTGAGTTCACTCTCTGGAGCTGGGATTCTGATCATGGAGACAGAGAGGTCACCTTAGTCTGGAGAAGCAGGGGTCTTTCTTCCACCTACATCACAGTCATTATCTGTATGTATAACCTGGCTTCATGCCCACTCCTGTCCCTCAGTCACCAGATGTAGGCTATGGAAGCAGAACCTACATTCCCTGATATGATAAGAGAAATTACCAAATGAAAGTGTAAATGGACACTGAATTTTTAAGGAAACCAGTAATGTAAAATAGAAAAACCAAATACAACAAACAAATGAGCAAACAAAAAATGGTTTCTATTTTTTGGTCAATGGTTCTGTATACCTGTATCTCCCCTTTATTGCATTATTTCTCCCTCAAATTAATTTAATAGTTATAAAGTCTTTTACTGTGTGTTTTCTTGTAATCTTAAAGCATGTGCATTTCATTTATCAATTTTCAATAAGAATTAGAACTTTTATTTCCTCCAGGAAAGTCAATAGTGTGATGGTAAATTTAATCCCAACTATATGAATATCTATATGTAATAAAGTACAAATATTTCAGACAAAATCTTAAAAACTCAAAACTGAACTACTTACTATATGAAAGAAGTATATTTTAATGCATACAAAAAGTATAAAGCTAAAGGATGAGAAACAATATATCAAGCAAACCCCAAATCAAAAAACTTATCAAAGCTGAAGTTTGATAAAAACTTATCAAAGCTGAAGAGCAAAAAATGTTACTGATGAATACAAGAAGTATCTTAATTATAAAAATAGTTAATTTTCAGGAAGATATAATCATTTTAAGTGTACATGTATTTAATGATAGACCCTCTAAATGTATAAAGTAAAAATTCACTACCCACAGAGTTTTAGATTATATTTTAATACATATTTTTGAAATATTTGAAAATATCTTTTAATTAACCTTAATAGTTATTAAGAAAATGAAAATTAAAACCACAATTAGATACCATGGTACATCTACCAGAATCAGAAAATGCTCTTTAATAAAAGCATCACAAATTCTGGACTCACTTCTCTGAGTTTACTTATTGTTTTATTTTTCTTTTCAACTTTTATTTTCGGTTCAGGAAGTGCACATGCAGGTTTGTTATATGAGTAAATTGAATGTTGTGAAGGTTTGATGTACACATTTTTTCATCACCCAGGTAATAAGCATAATGTACAATAGGTAGTTTTTTTATCCTTACACTTTTTCCACCCTCCACCCTCAAGTAGGCCCTAATGTCTATTTTTTTTATTTCTATGTGTACCCATTGTCTAGCTCCTACTTCTAAGTAAGAACAAGTGGTATATTATTTTCTGTTTCTATGTTAGTTCGCTTAGGATAATGGCTTTCAGCTTCATCCATGTTGCTGTAAAGAACATGATCTCATTTTTTTTACGGTTTTGTGGCATTTCATGGTGTGTATGTACCACATTTTCTTTATCCAGCCCACTGTTGATAGGCATTTAGGTTGATTCCATGTGTTTGCTGTTGTGAATAGTTCTGCAATGAGCATATTCATGTATGCATCTTTATGGTAGAGCAATTTATATTTTGGAGAGTTTATACGCAGTAATGGGATTCCTGCATCAAATGGTAGTTCTTTTTTTAAGTTCTTTGAGAAATTTTGAAACCACTTTCCACAGTGGCTGAACTATTTTACATTTCCATCAGGAGTGTATAGGTGGTCATTTTTTTCTGCAAACCTGACCAGCATGTTATTTTTTCACCTTTTAATAAGAGTCATTCTGACTGGTGTGAGATGGGATCTCATTGTGGATTTGTATTTCTCTAATGATTGGTGATGTTGAGCATTTTTTCATATGCTTGTCAGCTGCTTGTATGTCTTCTTTTGAGAACTGCAACAAAAACAAAACTTTACAAATAGGACCTAGTTGAACAAAAGGGCTTTTTTACAGCAAAGGAAACTATCAACAGAGTAAACAGATAACCTATAGAATGGGAGAAAATATATACAAGCTATTCATCTGATAAGTCTAATATCCAGAATCTATAAGAAACTTAAAACAAATTAACAAGAAAAACAAACAACCCCATTAAAAATGGGCATAGGACATGCACTTCTTCTTTTGAATCACTAAAGGGAAATCCCATAGGATGGTGAGTCACCCTGCCTATAAAAATCCTCTGACCTCTCTCTCCTCCTACTCTCCAGTTCCTGCCACTGGCCAAGCCCAACCAAATGCCAGAAATCACCTCTACTATTATCTCCTGTTTCCAAAGTGGTTTATGTTGTTATTTTCCAAAGTGTTTCAGTTGAACCCTAGTTCTCTTAGATGCTTTGAGGGGCAAAAACGGAGTGAGTAGATCTCATGGACCATTAATTTAGGAGGCACTAGAAACCCATCAGTCTAAAGCAAATATACATTTGTCTCATGAATGTAAATTCTAGAATCAGACAGAACTAGGTTTTAATCTTATCCCTTAAATGACCTGGAGCACCTTTGATCAGTTATGAATTTTATATAAAGCACAAATCAGAAAACAATAGCTAATAAGTACTCCCAAATTAGAGATCTGTCTCATGTGTCTCTCAAACACTCATAAAATAATTAGCAAAATTGATTAATTAAACATACCCAACAGGTCATTTGTGAACAACCAAGTGACTAATCATCAAAAAGGAGGATTTATTTAAAGGGAATTTTTAGTAGTAGAGACCTTTTTGGCATTTCCCCCATTGGCCCTCACACGTAGACAGGTGCATGGCAATAAAGGAACTCTTTGGAAATTTAGGGGGCAGGTGTCAGAACAGGGGTAATATCATTTGGATATATGTCCCCACTCAAATCTCATGTCAAAATGTAATCTCCAGTGTTGGAGAGGGGCCTGTTGGGAGGTGTTTGGGTCATAGGGGACGATTCCTCATTGCTTGGTGCTATTCTTGCTATAGTAAGTTGTCACAGGATCTGGTTGTTGGAAAGTGTGGCACCTCTCCATCTCCCTTGTTCCTGCTCTGGCCATGTGATGTCCCTGCTCCTGCTTTTGCCTTCTGCCATGAATAAAAACTCCCTGAGGCCTCCCCAGGAGCTGAGCACATGCCAGTACCATGCTTCCTCTATAGCCTGCAGAACTGTGAGTCAATTAAACCTCTTTTCTTCCTAAATTACCCATTCTTGGGTATTTCTTTATAGCAATGCAAGAAAGGATAACTCAGGGGGTTTGGAATTTTACTTGCTGTGCTCCAGAAAACCAGAACAAGCCCCAATCTGCCACCAACACAAGGCCCAAGCAAGCCTCTGGTGTTTGCTGGCACATGATCCCTGGTGTTGGGAATGGCTTAGAGACTCTTGCCTGACTGTCCGTGAAGAAGTCTGAGGGTGGGAGGTCCTATTGTAGCTGTTGCCCATGACAGAGAAAGCTGAGGAGTGGAGTGAACTACACTGGATGCATGCAGTGTGTATGGATCAAGTAGATGGTACAGATGGCAACTGGGTTAGAGGTATTTCTTAAATAATATTTGAAATTTATTCACATTGCAGTTTTGAAAGTAAAATCATTTTCAAAGAAAGAGAAAGGCTAATAGAAATACTAATCATGCATGCAGACTCTGAAATCATACTGAATCGTGTTTTGGTTTTGGTTTTGGGGGTTTTGGTTTTTGAGACTGAGTCTCGCTCTGTCACCCAGGCTGGAGAGCAGTGGTGCAATCTCAGCTCACTGCAACCTCTGCCTCCGGGGTTTAGGAAATTCTCCTGCCTCAGCCTCCTGAGTAGCTGCGACTACAGGTGTGCGCTACCATGCCTGGCTAATTTTTGTATTTTTAATAGAGATGGGATTCACCATTATGACCATGCCACCATTATGACCATGCCACCATTATGGCATAGTGTTATTGAAAGGGCTATATTAGATAATATAAATAAATTGCTTATTTTTAATTGTTTCTTTTTGTGTTGACTTCCATATTTCTATGTGAATGATTTTAAGTCTGTTATTGGTGTATAGGAATGCTTGTGATTTTTGCACATTGATTTTGTATCCTGAGGCTTTGCTGAAGTTGCTTATCAGTTTCAGGAGATTTTGGGCTGAGACGATGGGGTCTTCTAGATATACAATCATGTCATTTGCAAATAGAGACAATTTGACTTCCTCCTTTCCTATTTGAATACCCGTTATTTCTTTTTCTTGCCTGATTGCTCTGGCTAGAACTTCCAGTGCTATATTGAACAGGAGTGGTGAGAGAGGGCATCCTTGTCTAGTGCCACATTTCAAGGGGAATGCTTCCAGTTTTTGCCCATTCAGTATGATATTGGCTGTTGGTTTGTTGTAAATAGCTTTTATTATTTTGAGATACGTTCCATCAATACCTAGTTTATTGAGGGTTTTTAGCATAAAGTGCTGTTGAATTTTGTCGAAGGCCTTCTCTGCATCAATTAAGATAATCATGTGGTTTTTGTCTTTGGTTCTGCTTCTGTGGTGAATTACGTTTATAGACTTGCATGCGTTGAACCAGCATTGCATCCCCAGGATGAATCCTACTTGATCATGGTGGATAAGCTTTTTGATGTGCTGTTGCAATCGGCTTGCCAGTATTTTATTGAAGATTTTTGCATTGATGTTCATCATGGATATTGGCCTGAAGTTTTCTTTTCTTGCTGAGTCTCTGCCGGGTTTTGGTATCAGGATGATGTTGGTCTCATAAAATGATTTGGGAAGGATCCCCTCTTTTTGGATTATTTGGAATAGTTTCAGAAGGAATGGTACCAGCTCCTCTTTGTATGTCTAGTAGAATTCAGCTGTGAACTCACCTGGACCTGGGCTTTTTTTGGGTGGTAGGCTCTTAATAGCTGCCTCAACTTCAGACCTTGTTATTGGTCTATTCAGAGTTTTGACTCCTTCCTGGTTTAGGCTTGGGAAGAGGCAAGTGTCCAGGAATTTATCCATTTCTTCCAGGTTTACTAGTTTATGTGCATAGAGTTGTTTGTAATAATCTCTGATGATGGTTTGAATTTCTGTGGAATCTGTGATGATATCCCCTTTATCGTTTTTTATTGCATCTATTTGTTTGATTTTAAATACTGTTCTAATTTTTGGTTTTATATATAATCTACTAACTTCCTACTACTTGAGGCAATCAACTAAGCCTTATAGCTTTCATTTTCACCCTGAGCACACCTCCCTACCATAACACTTCCTTTTCCCTCATTCTCCCAATATAGTTTTATCATGATTTTTGGTTAACTCAATTTATAGTATTTAAATCATTAATGGCTAATTATGAATGTTATGATTATGCTTCCTTTTGACTGTTTTTCTTCTCTGAAGTTAATAACTGCTTCACTTTTTGTATGCTTTTTTCTGCATATCTAAAAATAAGTTGTTTTAAATACTCCACCAGAAGTGTAAATCTCACTGTCTACAGACCAACAGGGTAATTGATCTGTTTCATTCATATTTTTCTGGAGACAGTCTCCCTTCCTGAAGCATTATATTCTCCTATTCCAGTTAGGACTCCAGGGATCTTACTTCACTATTCTTAGTGAGTTCACTTACCTCAGTATTCACTATTGTTGTGGTTTGGCAGTGTCCTCACCCAAATCTCATCTTGAATTATAGCTCCCATAATTCCCACATGTTGTGGGAGGGCACCAGTGTGGTATAATTGAATCATGGGGGTGGTTTCTCCCATACTCTTCTCACGGTAGTAAATCTCACCAGATCTGATGATTTTGTAAGTGGTTTTCCCTTTTGCTTGACTCTTATTCTCTCTTGCCTGCCACCATATAAGATGTGCATTTTGCCTTCCACCATGATTGTGAGGCCTCCCCAGCCACGTGGAACTATGAGTCCATTAAACCTCCTTTTCTTCATAAATTGCCCAGTCTTGGTTATGTTTTTAATAGCAGCGTGAGAACAGACTAATACAACTACCTTCTCAGGCTGTTGCAACTCATTCCTTTGTACCCAGACATATCCAGCTGAAAGCATTTGTAATTCTTGAGATTTACTTGGGTTCTGCAAAGAGAGTCAAATTTTTTTCTAGGCTTCCAACTCCAACAATCAGGTTTTCACTTTCTGGAGGCTGCTAAGTCACTTATTACTTGTCTAGCTGTTTCCTAACATTTAAAAAATGAGATGCCATTTTTCTCGTATTCTTTTGGAATTTTTGGATTTATGACTTTCTCCCTACCTTTTATAGCCATTTAGTTGGTTTAGCTGGCTTTCATGAGGAAATAAATGTGTTTAATCCACCAAGATTAGCCATTAGTTGAAAATTATACTTTTTATAAGTGTTTTTCTTACCAGCTCATTGCATCTCTGAGGACAGATAATAAATCTTTTTTTTTTTTTTAATTTCAGCATTTCTCAATGTCTGATACCAGGTAGGAACATTTCTTTTGAATGCTATTGTGTGGGTAAAATAGAATATATGGAGAGAATGGATGTAGGTGGCACATCAGTCAGCAGTGAGCTGAGATACAGCATCAGAGAAAATTATATTCCGATCTCAGCTAAAAAGATGGTAAAAGCCTTAGAGATGTCTGGAATAAAAGATTAGAACAGAGGAAAAATGTGAAAACAAATATATTAGAAAGTAAAAATTTATTAGAAAACAAATATATTAGAAACATAAAGTTGAGGTGCTAGATCTAAGCACTGTACTTCCTTCTTTTAAATCTTAAAAAAAAAGTTTTCTTTTAATAAAAATATTTTCCAATGCCTATATAAGTCTAAATTAAAAGCACAGAATATTTTTTTTCTCTGTTGGTTTCCTTTGTGCTTAAGAAATGGTTCTTCAAATAGTCCATATATAGCAAATAAAGGTATTATTCTTAAGAAAACACTTAAAATTCTTAACTCTTAACCTCAGATACTGGTGCCTATGTATGTTAATATGCAAAATAAATGCCAGTGTCTCCTAACGACAGGGTCTGTTTAGCCCAACTCGTCTATGCTGACACCAAAGTAATATATACACATCACATTCTTATCTTCTTTACCATTATGAGACCTCTTAGTTCTGACCAATTTACTGTTCTGCAACCATTTTTGCCAACTAAGGAAATTAAGTTTTTATCTGAAACTCTTAGAAAATGATTTATAAGCCAATCGGGTAACTCAAATTGAACAAATATGTAAGTTATCAAAGGAAACAAAAGTTTATTTTTTTTTTTTTATTTTGTCACATGCCTTCTAAAGACCTACAATTATAGAGACATCTAATCTTGCTTCTCTTGAACCTTGAGTTTCACAGAGGGTGATAATCACCAACTATCTTTGGCAAATAATTTCCCGAACATTTTCATTTTATCAAGTTTCCTAAAGTCATGTTTCTAATACACTGGATTTTATCTTGTGAATGTCTGGGAAAGAAAGTGGCTGAAGACAGTGAGCTACATTGCTGAGAATGAGATGATCCAAGTTTTAATCTCAACTTGGAAACTAAACTCAGTGTGATGTAGAGTAATATTTTGTTTATCCATCCTCAGAGTTAGAATAGGTAAGTTTTAAGGACCAGCTGGCCTGATCTCCAGTGACTCTACACCTGGTTATTTCTTATTACCTCATTGCCATTATGAACCAGCTCTTTTGAGCACCGCCCTGGCCGTAAATACTGCCTACAACATGTATCTCATCACCACCATATCTCATGACTATTTTTATTCTAATGTGAGGATATTAATTACAAATCTCAGGCCTTGAGGCATACTGAGCTCTACAGAACATGCTGGCACTCTTAAAATGGAAGAGTTTGAGTTGACCTGTCTACAACATAGCAGCACATATAAGCAGAACTCCAAGGCTGACAGACCTAACATCTTAACCAGTGTCTACTGCAACAAGGAAGGGTGAATGGTGCCTAAGCCTTTATTCTCCAACATTTAAAATATTTCATTTCACTCCCTTCTTGTTTGCATAGTTTCTGAAAAGAAGCTTAATGTAATTCTTATCCTTGTTCCTCTCTAGTTAAATTTCCTTTTCTCCTTTATTGCTTCTTTCAAAATTTTCTCTTTGTCTTTGATTTTCTGCAGTTTGAATATGATATACTCATGTATAGATGTTTAACTATTTACTATGGATGGTATTTGCTAAGCTTCCTGGATCTGTGATTTTTGTATTGGTTACTAATTTTGGAAAAATCTCAGTCATTATTTAAACTTCGAATATTTATTCTCTTCCTTTCTCT
>NW_016107568.1:474937-494519 GCF_001604975.1 Cebus imitator
GTGTAGTGCTCCCCTCCCTGTGTCCATGTGTTCTCATTGTTCAACACCCACCTATGAGTGAGAACATGCAGTGTTTGATCTTCTGCTCTTCTGTCAGTTTGCTGAGAATGATGGTTTCCAGGTTCATCCATGTCCCTACAAAGGACACAAACTCATCGTTTTTGATGGCTGCATAATATTCCATGGTGTATAAATTTTTTTTTCCTTTGCTTTTCAGTTTGGAAAATTTATATTGACATATCTTCAAGCTCACTGACTCTTTCCTCTGCCACCTCTAGTATACTGATAGACAATCAAAGACTTTTTAAAATTTCTATTACAGTATTTTATATTTCTAGCATTACCTTTTTATTCTTTCCTAGAAATCCCTTCTCTCTGCTTATCATATCCATTTATTCTTGCATGTTGTATACTTTTCCTGTTAGAGTCCTTATAATGTTAATCATAGTTATTTTGAATTTCTAATCTGATAATTCCAAAATTTCTGCCACATTTGTATCTTGTTTTGTTGTTTGCTTTGTATCTTCACACTTTGTCTTTTACCTTTTAACATACATTGTAATTTTTTCTTGATAGCTGAACGTAAAAGGAACTGAAGTAAATAAGGCTTTTTATGTAAGGTGTTAAGTTTACCTGGCTAGAGGTTAGGCTGTATTTACTGTTTGCTGTAGCTATTTGTGTCAAAGCCTGAAATTTCCTGTAGCGTTCTTGTTTTGGTCTCTCCTGTTATTGTTGGGTTTCCCTAGGCATCACTTCTTGAATAGCATCTGAGGTTTACAGTTCATTCACTGTAATCTCCTGTTATCATATAGGATTCCGATTGATCTGATGGTAGAGTGGAGCGAGGAGAAACATTCTCTAGTACCACAATTAGGTCTCAGCCCTTTAGCAACTTGTGCTCCTCAGCTATCAACTTTATAAGTGCTCCTTATCCCCCACTTGAACTTAGGTCAGGCAGGATACTAGAGAGAGATGTAGCTGAATATTCAATTACCCCACACAGAAGGCTAGAAGAAGGTGGAGTTGTGTATTTACCTTTTCCAAGACTAGTTATATTTTGATATTACCCAAATCAATAAGAATCTGAAAAAAAAAATAGTTTCCCTTGAGGGCAGACTTTTTGGTTAAAGACAACAGAATGCCCTGGAGTATTTCAAAAATGGTTCTATTACCTTCCACAACCAGAAACACAAGAAGATTTTACTCTGTTCTTTACACTAAGTACCTGGTAAGGACACTTTGAGGTAAAAGCCATGCAAGTGTTTGAGTTCTTCCCCAAGACTGGGCCTCATGGAGTTTTCAACTCCCAAGTTAGTCCACATTGAGCATCCAGCAGTTGGTCAGTTATAATTGATGTGTTCCTATTGTGCTTCTGCTCCTGATAAGCTGGGAAGCTCTGTTTAGGCCTGCATGTCCAAATTTTGGGACAAAAAATCAAGTCTACATAATAACCAGCTGACAACATGATGGCAAGATCAAACCTGCACATATCAATATTAACCTTGAATTTGAATTGGATGGGATAAATGCACCAATTAAAAGGCACAGAGTGGCAAATTGGATAAAGAAGCAGGACCCAACTGTACACTGTCCACAAGAGATCCATTTCACATGAAATGAAACCTCAAAGTAAAGGGATGGAGAAAAATCTACCAAGCAAAAGAAAACAGAAAAATGAAGTGGTTGCTATTCTAATTTCAAACAAAACAGACATTAACAATAATTGTAAAAGACGGAGATGGGCATTATATATTGGTAAAGGTTCAATTCAACAAGAAGACCTAACTTCCCTAAATATGTATGCATCAAAACCCAGAGCACCCAGATTCATAAAGGAAATTCTTAGATACATATGAAGAGATTTAGGTAACCATACAGTAATAGCAGGAGACTTTGACACCCCACTGGCAGTATTAGACAGATCATGGAGGCAGAAAACGAATAGATGTTCAGGATCTGAACTCAATATTTTACCATATGGGTTTAACAGACTGCTACAGAACTCTCCACCCCCAAACAGCAGAATATACATTCTTCTCATGTGCACATGGTATGTACTCTAAAATCAACCACACAACCAGGCATAAAATAATTCTCAGCAGTTAAAAAAATCATACCAAACATACTGTCAGACCACAGTGCAATAAAAATTTAAATAAATACCAAGAAGATCTTTCAAAACTATACAGTTAAATGGAAATTAAACAATCTGTTCCTGAATGACTTTTGGGTAAACAATGAAATTCAGTCAGAAATCAAGAAATTCTTTGAAACTAATGATAAAAAAGATATAACATACAAGAATATCTGGGACATAGCTAGAGCAGTATTAAGAAGAAAATGTACAGTGCTAAATACCCATATCAAAAAGTTAGAAAGATCTCAAATTAATAGCCTAACACTACACACAGAAAAACTAGAGAAACAAGAGCCCAAAGCTAGCAGAGACAAGAAATAACCAGTATCAGAGCTAAAGTAAACAAAATTGAAATGTGAAAAACCATAAAAACATCAAAAAATCTAGGAGGAGATTCCTTGAAAGAATAAATAAGATTGATAGACCAGTATCTAGACTAACAAAGAAAAAAAGAGAGAAGATCCAAAACACAATCAGAAACAAAAAGGCAACATTATCACTAATCGCACAGAAATGCAAAAAATGTTCAGAGACAACTATGAACACCTCTATGAACACAAACTAGAAAACCTAGAAGTAATAGATAAATTCCTGGACACATACAACCTCCCAAGAGTGAACCAGGAAGAAACTGAAACCAATAACAAGTTCTGAAATTCAGTTATAACAAAAAGCCTACCAAGCAAAAAAAGCTCTGGACCAGATGGATTCATAGCTCAATTCTACCAGATGTATGAAGAAGAGTTGATAGCATCCTACTAAAACTAATCCAAAAAACTGAGGCGGAAGGAATCCTTCCTAACTCATTCTATGAGGCCAGCATCATTCTGATACCAAAACCTGGCAGAGATACATACATACAAAAGAAAACTTCAGGCCTTGATGAACAGAGATTCAAAAACCCTCAAAAAAATACTAGCAAACCAAATCCAGCAGCACATCAAAAATGTAATCCACCATAATCAAGTAGGCTTTATCTCTTGGATGCAAGGTTGGTTTAACATAAGGTGAATCAATAAATGTAATTCACCATTTAAACAGAATTAAAACAATGATTATCTCAATAGATGCAGAAAGGGATTTTGACAAATTTATACATGTCTTCATGTTAAAGCCCTCAACAAACTATCCTTTGAAGAAATATACCTCAAAATAATAAAATTATCAGAGCCATCTATAACAAACCAACAGCCAATACTATATTGAATGGGCAAAAACTGGAAATGTTCTCCTGGAGGACTGAAACAAGAGAAGGATACCCACTCTTACCACTCCTTTTCATAGTACTGGAAGTTATAAACAAAATAACCGGGCAAGAGAAAGAAATAAAATGAATCCAGATAGGAAAAGAAGAAGTCAAACTATTTCTGATTGCGAACAATATGATTCTAAACCTAGAAAACCCCATAGTCTTTGCCCAAAACCTCCTACATCTGATAGACCACTTCAGCAAAGTTTCAGATACAAAATTAATGTCTGCAAATCAGTAGCATTTCTATACACCAACAACATCCAAGCTGAGAGCCAAATCATTCACAATAGGCTAAATAAATAAATAAATAAATAAAATATCTAGGAATACAGTTAACCAGAAAGGTAAAAGATCTGTACAACAAGGATTAGAAAACAGTGCTCAAAGTACAGATGACATAGACAAATAAAAAAATTCCATGCTCATGGATAGGAAGAATCAATACTATTAAAATGGCCATATGGCTGAAAGCAATCTACAGATTTAATGCTATTCCTATCAAACTACCAATGACATTCTTCACAGAATTAGAAAAAAAACTATTTTATAATTCATGTGGAACCAAAAAAGAGCCTGAATGGCCGTAAAAATCCTAAGCAAAAAGAACAAAGCTGGAGGCATCATGGTACCTGACTTCAAACTGTACTACAAAGCTACTATAACCAAAACAGCATGGTAAGGGTACACAGACACATTGACCAATGGAAAAGAATAGAGAGCCCAGAAAGAAAGTGATATGCCTACTATCATCTGATACTTGCCAAAGTCAGCAAAAACAAGCATTGTGGAAAGGAACGTTATTTAATAAATGGTAATGGGATAACTGGCTAGCCATGTAAGGAAGATTGAAGCTGGATCCCTATCTTACACCATATACAAAAATCAACTAACCATGGATTAAAGACTTAAATGTAAAACCTAAACATACAAAAACCCTGAAAGATAACCTAGGAAATACCATTCTGGACATAGGCCCTGGAAAAGATTTCATGTCAAAGATGGCAGAAGCAATCACAAAAAATGTCAAAGATTTCATGTCAGAGACGTCAAAAGCAATCACAAAAAATCAAAATAAAAAGAAATTGACAAGTAGGACCTAATTAAAGAGCTTCTGCGCAGCAAAAGAAACTATCAACAGAGTGAACAGACAATCTACAGAACGGGAGAAAGTATTTGCAAACTATGCATCTGACAAAGGTCTAATATTGAGAATCTATAAGGAAATTAAATTAACAAGTGAAAAGCAACCCCACTAAAAAATGGGCAAAGGGCATCAACAGACACTTTTTATTTATTTATTTTTTTAATATATATTTTATTGCATTTTAAGCTTTGGGGTACATGTGAAGAACATATAAGATTGCTGCATAGGTACAGACATAGAAATGTGGTTTGCTGCCTTCCTCCTCATCACCTATATCTGGCATTTATCCCCATGTTATCCCTCCTCAACTCCCCACCCCACACTGTCCCTCCCCTAGTTCCCCCCCACAGACCCCAGTATGTGATGCTCCCCTCCCTGTGTCCATGTGTTCTCATTGTTCAACACCTGCCTATGAGTGAGAACATGTGGTGTTTGATTTTCTGTTCTTGTGTTAGTTTGCTGAGAATGATGGTTTCCAGGTTCATCCATGTCCCTACAAAGGACATGAACTCATTATTTTTTATGGCTGCATAGTATTCCATGGTGTATATGTGCCACATTTTCCCTGTCCAGTCTATCATTGATGGGCATTTGGGTTCGTTCCAAGGCTTTGCTACTGTAAACAGTGCTGCAATGAACACTTTTTAAAAGGAGACATACACACAGCCAACAAGCACATTTTTTAAAAAACCAACATCACTAATCATTAGAGAATTGTAAATCAGAACTGTAATGAGATACCATCTCATGTCACTCAGAGTGGCTATTGTTAAGATGTCAAAAAATAACAGATGCTGATAAGGTTGTGGAGAAAAAAGAACACAAACACTGATTGTGAGAATGCAAGTTAGTTCAGCCTTATGGAAAGTAGTGTGGCAATTTCTCAAAGAACTTAAAACAGAAGTTCCATTCAACCCAGCTATCCCATTATTAGGTAAATACCCAAAGGAATATAAATTATTCTTTCATAAATACACATGTCCACATATGTTCATAGCAGAGACATAAAATCAAACTGAATGCCCATCAATGGTAGACTGGAAAAAAATTGATACATACACACCATGGAAAACTACACAGCTATGAAAAAGAATGAGATCATGTTCTTTGTAGCAACATGGATATAGCTGGATTCCTTTATCCTAAGCACACTCATGCAGAAACAGAAAACTATCACATGTTCTCACTTATAAGTGACAGCTAAACATTGAGTACACATGGTCACGAAGGGAAAAACAAACCTGGGTTCCTACTGGCGGGTAGAGGGTGAGAAGAGTCTAAGGATTAAAAAACTACCTATTGAGTAGTATGTTTATTATCTGGGAAATAAAATAATTTGTACACCAAACTGTGTGATATGTAAGCATTTATCTTCTTGAACCTCGTAATACAAATCCTTAGAGGTCACTGGCAGTTGTTTGGACCAAAGAAGTAGCAAGTGCAAATCTCTTGAGATGAGCATTTTGTGTGCTTCTGAGAAGGCTGTGAGTCTGGAGACACATTGAGACCAGGATATGGAAAGGAGAAGGCAATGTTATCTGAGGTGCCTGGAAGCTGAATTGTAAAGGAACTTGAGGTCTTATTAAGGACTTGAGGTTTATTCTAAGTGAAATAGGAGGCACTGGAAGATTTTCAGCAAAAAGAACACAGGATCTGACTTGTATCTCAACAGGGTCACTCTGGCTGCCTACTGTGATAAGAACAGACTGAAGGGAGATGAGGGAAGACAAGGGGAGAATAGTGAGAAGGCTCTGACAGTAGTCCAAGAGAGAGGGTGGTGGGTTGGGTTGTTGAGATGCAGCATCGCTGCTCACTGAAATCCTGGGAGGTTGGTGCCTACATTTGTCTTTCAAATTGCATCTCACAGAGGTTTGATGTACAGATAATTTTAAAACTATACTTGTACCCTTGATGTAATATAAAAGTTTTTTTAAAGACTGCATAAAACATCAGGAAGAGCAATGGAACACTATCAGCAAAAGAAAACATTTTAATCCATGATTTATATCTATTGCCAGCTCTTATTTCTCTTTGGAGGGGAAAAACAGGAATGAGCAGACAATATATCTTCTCACCCAGTTATACTTCCAACTTTCCCTATTTGTTATCTCTGTGTGTCAAAGCCAAGTCTCATGTAATTGTTTATCTCCAGAGGGACACCATGTAGTGTAATGGAAAGACCACAGGGCTAAGAATCAGCAGGTCTGACCTCAAGACAATTCAGCCATTTGCCAATTGTGTGACTCTAGGAAAATCTCAAATCCACTATAAATTTGTGATAATAAAGCAAACCATTCAGGCTCGTTTGGAGAATTACAGGCTCTAAGGAGAGAAAGGACAAAGCATTGCTTCTCCTATTCTCTCTGCATTGACACAGCCTCTGAAAGTAGCTACTTCTTCCACAATTATACCACAAAGCAACTCTTCTTTCAAGACTTCTGCTCTTTTTTGGTCTCCCATAATACTATGAGCTCTTTCAAACCCTTCCTGCTTTTTCTTCTTTGTTCCTTAACTGTGCCCAAATTCTGTGAGGTCTTCATAAAAATCCCTTAAATAGGTCACATAGGACAAATTATGTTTTTTGGGGAGACCTTTACTGATACATGATCCTTCAAAATGACTGACTATTGGGAGTAAAAGAAAGAGAATTGTAGGGATCCAACTCTCAGGATTTGAATGAGCAGCAATGCTGTGTCCCAACAACCCAACCCACCATCCTCTTTATTGGACAACTGCCAGAGTCTCCTCACTATTCTCCCCACATCTTTTCTCACCTCCCTTCTGTCTCTTCTTACCGTGACAGGCAGCCAGAATGATCCTGTTAAGATGCAAGTTATATCCTGTCTTCCTTTTTCTAAAATTTTCCAATGCCTCCTATCTCACTCAGAATAAACCTTATATCCTTAATAAGCCTCAAGTCCTTTTATAATTCCGCCCCCCACAAACTTCAGACAACATTGCCTTCTCCTCTCCCTATCCCAGTCTCAATGTGTCTCTAGACACACAGCTTCCTCAGAAGCACAGGAACATGCTCACCTCAAGAGCTCTGCTCTTACCAGTTGTTGGTCCAGATAACTGCCAGGGGTGTGTATTTTCAGGTTCAAGAAAATAAATACTTGGTTCCTGCCACAGTCCATCCCGCAGACCCTGGCTTGCATGACAGATGAATAAGGGGCTCTGCTGCCTCAGTCTGCAGCATTGCCTCTGTCAGCCAGTGAAGTTCATATTTATCTAGTACAGATTAAATGACAAAGGTAATTAACATTGCTGACCCCTACCAAGAGAGCCATCCTGCCTGTGAATGATTAAAGTTTACTTTTATGACCACATGAGTAAACAAGCTATTTAGATAAACTCTTCTACATTCCCTTGTTATTTTCTTTTCTGCTATTAACTAATTGTTTAGAAAGGATCTAAACAATTATCTAAACATAATTAAGGTAAAGAGGATTAGGCTGCCTTTAGCCAGACCTTTTACTGAAACTATACAACCCCCGACCCCAGCCTTCCAAGGTTTGTGACTATTTCCTACAACTTTACCATTTCTCTCACCAACCTGGCTGAACCCCCACAGGTTCCACTCGCTATCTCAGCGTTATGAGGTCAGAATAATAGTTCACCCATATTATTCAATTTTTTCACCTAAATTTCTTTTGAGGAAATTTCTCTATTATCCATTTTGAGTAAAGAGTGAGAACCCTAGGAGGTGCTCAAGCAACACCAGGGGGTTACTGGCATGAAAAGGAATATGAGTAAAGTTCCACTGGGAGGCAGGACAGGAAAAATCTAAGGAGTAGTCAGTGAAGTTCTATTCTGTGTAAAATAAAGGGAAAGAGAAACACTCCAAAAATGGTAATGGCCCATGAGAATGAGTATTAGAGAAATGTTCAGAAGTCTTAACTTTATTCCACTTTGTTTTTTTTTTTTGAGACAGAGTTTCACTCTTGTTGCCCAGGCTGGAGTGCAATGGAGTGATCTTGGCTCACTGCAACCTCTGCTTCCCGGGTTCAAGCAATTCTCCTGCCTCAGCCTCCCAAGTAGCTGGGATTACAGGCATACACCACCATGTCTGACTAATTTTTGTACCTTTAGTAGAGACAAGGTTTCTCCATGTTAGTTAGGCTGGTCTCAAACTCCTGACATCAGGTGATCCTCCCACCTCAGCTTCCCAAAGTGCTGGGATTATAGGCATGAGCCACCATGCCTGGTCTCCACTTTTTTTTTTTTTAATTCTCTCTCCACCCAGCTTTCACTGACCTACTCTATGGCATTGGAAAATAAATGCTTGGTTCATTCCCATCAGTCAGCTTCACTAGAAATGACTAAGCTGGCTCATTCTCATTCACCTTCAAATTCAATTCCAGATCCATGAAACCATATGAGTCATTCTAAAATCTCTCATTGACATATTTTCTTAATTTGTGATCTATACATCCATCACCATACAGGAGGCTCACAGGGTCCTATTTCCTGTATGAGAGGCTAGTGGCTGCTCCACCAAGATGGGAAGAAGCCAGGCACAGATGGTGCCACCTGAAGCCTTCCCAAACTCTCATCTTCTGCAATAAGAGCCATGTTCCAAAAAACAGAGAGGAGGACATGGCAATGTCTCTGATTGTCCTGTTCATAACCTAGATCTTTCAGAATATGAGACCAGATGAGATGTGTAGTCTCAGCCTCTCCCTGCAGCTCTGTCCACACCCTCCTCCATCCTGCATGTGCTCTCATTTTCCAGAATGTAGGGAAAGACAGAAGAAGGGAGTGGAACTACAGTAAATAACAATTAGACAAAATCTAAACTATATCTTTCAGTTCACTCAGAGTGCAGAGAATGGGGGTGGATAAAAAAGTGGTATAAAGTTAGGATGGCACAAAAAAGCACCATTTGAAATTAAAGCACTTTAACATTATCTTGAAAATCAACTTGTGATGTTTTGAATATTCATTCTCAACTATCCTTACAAACACCTTTCAATATAAGGATAAGATCTAAATAATATCTACATTTAGCAGATGAAAAAGCTGAGTCAGAAGGATGACTTACTGTGTCCCTAGATTCCCAGAGAATATGAAATAGAAAAGGGACCAAACCCAGAGCTAGTACACAAGACCAGAGCTGGGGGCTGGCTTTTCATAAAGTCCTCACAGAAGACACCAGATAAGTAGAAATTCAGAGCACATTTCTCTTGTCTACTGCCTCTCTCTTGTGGTTCAATTAAATATGACACTTCAATGTCAAAGAGGGTAGTAAGAAAAACTGGGTTATACATTCATTACCGTCATGATTCATGTGAATCACTGTCTTTCCCTGGGCCACAATCTTCTAATATTTCAGTGTAGGAAGATTTCCATGTCTCTTCTAACTCTGATGTCTATCTTTATAAGATGTAAATCAAGTCTCTTAGATACAGCCCTAAGCACAGCGTCTCTATATTGTAAGAACTGAGTGTGTGTGTGTGTGTGCACTTGCACGTGTGTGTGTGTTTTAAGAAACTTTTCAGTGAGTGTCTCATTGACTTTAACACTACTCTAGTACAAAAAAGGAAGTGGCGTTTTCAGGTCTGAGTTCATCCCATGAGTCACACACTCACAGGAAGGTAACCCAGGGCCATTCAGGACATTGCTCAACCTCAGGCCACTTGGTCAAAGGGCCAGGATGTGCAGGATGCAGGATTGGAGCCTAAGTTCCCTGGCTTCAAGATAAAGCATGTTCCTTTCACACATATCTATGGCAGATTAAATAAACTTAGATATGAAGATACCAAAGGAAGGAAGAGAGCACAAAAGGAGCTGTGATGGTCTAGTGAAATGTGCCACAGATAGCACCTTACCAGTAGCACAGACACATATCAATAATAACTTAAAACACTGGCATTTATTTGACCCCCCCCTTTGTTTCATATGTTAAAGCACTTCATGGATGTGAATCATGTAAATTGTTCTGTGTCGTATGCAATTGACTTAACAATGATTAAATTGCAGAATGGTAAGGATTAATGTGTGTCCTAAGAAAGTTCTTAGTAATGTAAAGATGATGATTATTTCTAAGTGTACAGAAAGGCAACCCAAAAGAAACTGACTGGAAAATGCCATGTATAAGAAATAAAATAACAGTAACAGAATTCACAAGCATATTGAAGATGAGAGAACTTGGGGTGATGGTTCTGAAGGTATAGGAAAAAGCTTATCCAGGGCTAGGAGTTTCATGAGAAGACATTTGGGTAGGGAGGATAATGGAAAGAGGGAAGGAGATGACAACAATCGGGACTACAGAGCAATTATTAAGAGAAACTCTTTGGATTTCTGGACTCCTCGAAACTGTGCACCACCTTCTACACGTCTTTGTGGTCAATGGTGAACAGGCCATGCCACGAGTGCTAGGAGAATGTTTCTGATGCCAGAATTTGAGGTTTCCATTGCTCATTTATCCTAATTGATTCCCGAAGATACGTTACTTTGGGGGAAGAAATTGGGGAAAGATTGCAAAGTAAATTCTAGCTTACATTCTGGGGACAATTAATCCCTGAGAGATTTATAACTTTAAGCTGGTTCTGAACTGAAGTCATTGTCTCCTCTAGTAACCTGAAGCAGCATCATGACATCACATTCTGCTCTCTGTCCTTACAATAAAGGGTATCAGTTTAGTATCCCTAAGTCCAACTTGGCCCTGCCCACCAGACACAAATGTGAAGATGTAAAGAGAAGGCCAGAGCTTATGGAATAAATACTACTCAGAAGAGAAGATAGGCACAGAGCCAGGTTCTATGCTTCCTGGCTCAAAACCAACAGTAGAATTAAAGAGCCTTTAGTTGCATCTGGAGAACTCTTGGTTTGTCTGGAGCTCTGGAGCAGTAGTTCTTCAACTGTGGTTCCCAGACTAGTAGCATCAGTATCACTCGACACTGTGATTGAGATGCAAATACCCTAACCCCACACCTACTGAATCAGGCACTTTGGGTGTGCAATGTGTTTTAACAAGCTCTCCAGATTATTTTGATACACACTCAAGTTTGACATCTACAGACTTACAGCAGTAATTGGCAATATTGACTATATTATATGGTAGAATCGGCTGAAGAGCTACAAAAAATTTTGTCTCTCCAGCCATAGTCCATATTAATTAAATCAGAATACCTGGTAATGGGACTTATGTGTTAGCATGTGTTAAAGTTTCCTAAGTTATCCCAATGCTCAGACAAGATTGAGATCCATTGCTCTAGAAGCAAAGGCAGACTTCTGGATGAGGCTTTTGCTTCTGTCTCTATCCTTTCAGCTAAGTTAAAAGGCCCAGGCCTTTCTCAGATGAACTTCTGTTAAACAAGTTCTAGTCCCATCTCAGGTTCGTGCAAGTGATTTTATTTTTAAATGTAAGTTTTGGGCTTTAATTTTATCCGATTAAATTTGATCTGTATTTCAATGCTCACGTTCCAGACTTTTGGGTTGTACTTTCCATCTTGACACTCTCATTTTATAAATTATGCATCTTGGTTTTAGATCATTTGCAAATAGAATCAGCAACTAAGTTCTTGATGAAAAGAGTAAGTGATTAAAGATCCAATCGAGAGCCTCCACAAAGGATGACATTAACACTCACTGCATAGGATTTCTACCAGATACAATCCATATAACTGAGTTATTCAGGGCATAGTAGACAGCTATAGTCCTGATTCTCTGGTTTTCTATATTTAGTTTCAACCCTGAGTAACTGACTGAGACCAGTTGGGCCTGAGTGTCATCTGATCACCTTTGTTACAGGATCAGTCCCAGGCCTGTGCACTTAGGCCTCCTCAGTACTTCCTTTGAACCAATAATACAAGATTCCAAATGCCAGGTACAGGAGAAACTTTGTGTTGGAGCTATCTGGGCCTGGGTTTTTAAAACATAAGTAAAGACAAAGGATGTCAAGAGATACAACTTCGATGTTCAGCTTTCTACTTCAGTCTTCCTCACTTGGCTGTCTCTCCAGCCTTGAAGGAAATATACCAATGCTGCACCACCACCATAATTGTTGTGCACTCTGACTGGACGCAATCAGAAGACAGCAGGGCCTGCATTTCACCGCCAGCCCCTAAAAGACCACATAACAGCTATCACAGAGCCTTACTGAACTCATGTCCCTGGGAACTTGAACTCTAATACTCTTCATGCTGATCCTATGAAAACGGCAGTGTGTGTCCTGTCCCAGCTTCCTCTTTCCCAGGGACTTTCATATCTTAGTTGTTTCTCTAGCAGTAATCTCAGAGCTTTCTCCACTAACCACTTTTTTTTTTTTTTTTTTTTTTTCAAGACACATCACTTTTTGTTTATTTCATTATACAAATTATTTGCTTTCAAATCCATTTTTTCATGCATAAATGTGTGGCCGTGTCTATTTTTTTTAGTTAAAATGTCTGGTCATGCACTTTATCCATTTTTACTTTTTCTATGATTACTGTCTGGGCTTTCTATTCTCATTTTCTTGACATTCAGTCTATTTCAACACAAGTAACACATCAGTTGTATTAGTTATTGTACCTTCCATTTTTATTTCTGATGGTACTGTCTTTACTTCAACATTAGTCTTTATTAAAATACTTTTGGCTAGTCATACTCAGTCCATATGAACATAAAAACATTAAGTCAATTTCCACAAGAAATTTATTTGAAAGTATATTATATTACATCTGAAAAAAATTTGGAATAGCTGACAACCAGAAATATGTCAATAAAGTTGTCTCTATGTTTCTAAATTAAAAATGTGTATCTTTTCTCATAAAATTCTTCATGTTTCCACTTAAGTGAACTACTGAATACTTTATATTGTTGTCTTAATATGAACAAGATATATTTACTTTAGGCTTTTAATCTGGTTATTAACAATTAAAAACCTATAAATGTTCATTAGGCTTGAACATTAATCTTATTTTGGTAACAAATATTTGTATCATTTACAATACAAATATTTTTGTATTATAAAACATTTTTATATTGTAAAAATATTTGTATTGTAAGTAATACAAATTTTTTGTTTTATTGAATAGTTAACATGGCCTGGATTTTTTGTTTTAATTTAGTAAAGTTTTATTTGGGATTAATATATGGTCAATGTTGTCAGTGTATCAGGATTCTTAAAAAGCATGCTTTTGTTAATGTTGATTCATTCAAGTATTTTATAATTCTAATCATCTTTTTTGGCTTATATCCCTCAAAACATATTTGTTAAAAATTTTTATGACTACTGTGTTTTTGTTAGTTTCTTATACTCTAGGAAATTTTTTTTTATTAGTAGAATATTATGTTATTTGATCATAAGATTCTAAACAATGCATCATTATAAATGAGCTCCTTTGTCATATTTGAGAATTTTCCTTAGATCTTGTGTTGCCTAATGTTAATATTCAATCCCTTGTCTTATTATTTTGCATTTTCTGACCTTTATTTGCCTTTCCTTAACCTTACATTCAGTTCTATAATAGGAACCTTTGGAATAGAAATGGTACTTTGTCACTGTGCTGCTTGAACCCTGTGGTTGCACATTGCCTCCATGACAAAGCCCAGTGTCTCCAAGAAGCATTGGAAGCCCTATGAATTCCACATTTTGCACATCCAGGATCTTCTCTCTCTCCAAATGAAACTGTCACTTCCCCCACTGGGATAGAATCATAACAAAATCTTTCCAGGTTCCCCAGGAAGCCAAACTATTTCAGGGCTCTGGCCTCTGTGCACACTGATCCCCCTACCTAGAACTCATATGGTGACAAGCACCTGCTCTTCTTTGAAAGCACGATTTGAATGTTAATTTTCAGTGAAGCCTCCTCTTCCCAATGGAAAGTTTAACCAGTGTATCTTACCTTTGTGCTCTCATGATGGTCCCTATGTGCTGTGTTCAAGGGCAGGGACATCTTCCGCAGGTATTGCTAATCTCTTGCATAGTGCTGTGTAGGCCAGATACTTAATAAATAATTGGCTGAATAAAATAATTGTGAATGGTAGCTCATTTGGAATAGGAACCTAGGATCACTCTAGACAGGTGAGACAAAAATGACAGCCCTGTTCATATATAGAGAGGCTGGCACTTAGGAGCCCCTCCTGTGTAAAGCAGAGAATTGTTGCTGTAGCAAATCTGTTTTCAAAAACATCTTCATGCATGAAAAGAGAGTAATAGTAACAGAGAAAATTATGTGACTTTGTAGCAAAAGCAATAATTGACAGTGGAACTACTTCATTAGACAGAGTATTAATGTATTTAGACAGAGTATTAACAATGTTAGACAGAGTATTAACGTATTTCTTTTGCACAATAAGGGCCAAAATAGTAGCACTGAATGCCACAGCCTATGAGGTATTCATCAAGGTTTGTCAACTCAGTGTCAGTTTCTTACAGCCTAGAAAAACTGTTTGCCTAAGTACCATAAGGAGGAGCAAAAATTCCTGGTGAGAGGGGATCTTATCTTTTTTACTTGGTTGTGCCAGTGTTTTTCATATATTAGTCAAGACAAGAAAGGTTTTTATTGCCTCTCTCCAACTCATTTTTCCATCCCTTTCCCCATGAATGGCCTGGTTTGTTTTTCTCTCCTCATTTTTCATCTTTCATTTCCAGGGCTCAGAGTAAAGGATTTTGATCATTTACTTGTCTAAATTACAATCTGAATTGGAGAAACAGTGGTCTTTGTGGCATTAAATCATTTTTTGTCTGTTTCTAAATGTAGAGGAGGGGGAGGAGGGAGGCGTACATTATTTGTCACACAGGGAAAGTTAAAACAAAACATGTAGGCTAATGCATCTGAAGACTACAGAGTTGAGGTGAGCTTCACACAAGGCTGGAACTACTGGTTTAGATGTTTAGATGCCATGGAGGCTCCAGCCCCAACTCTTGTGTTCCCTTGTGCAGTGTATTAGTCTACCCTCCTTTGTGTGTTGGCTTCATGCTTAGGTCAATTTCCCACCTCTCAGCAAAATTGTCAATATCAAGTCTGGGCCATACATCCATATATCACCCTGTGGTTTCAAAGAATAATGTTTTTGTCTGAGGTTTCAAAACAAGACTATTGAGAATCATTCTGATGAGACCATGTAGGGTTACATGTCCACAATGATTCAATTATTGTGGTAGGGAGTGAGGGTAAAAAGCACCGATTGACTTAACCTAGTGCCAGAGCACATTGGAGGCAGGGGTGGAGTCGGTCCTTGAATTACATGTATACCCAGTCAGAACTCACAGATTATTGGGAAGAGGAAAGTCAAAGATTGACTCTGGACAGGCAACAAGTGCAAGCTACAGGTCACTCCTTAGTCTTCCCTGTGCACAAGGACACTTTCTTCTGATCCATGCTTCCAACAATAATCATAGCTAATTGATGTGCATTTAGCTTTTTCCTAGTGGATGTCAAGCCAAAAGCCTCATGCACTAAACACTGCATTGGAAAATTAAGGGAGCTCTGTCTACGTAGGGTACTCTGTGAAAATAGTAACGTGTTTCTTGGCCAGACAGTTCAGCCACCTCCAGGTCTTTATGAAAAGGCTCCTGAACATCATTGTTAGTTTTCTGTCTCTGTGATCTGTTTAACCTGTGAGTGGGGTGTCAAAGTCTTTGGATGTTATTGTGTGGTTATCTAAGTCTCTTCATATGTCTCTAAGAGCTTCATTTATGAAGCGGGTGCTCTGGAGTTTGGTGTACATATATTCAGGATAATTGCATCTTCTTGTTAAACTGCACCCTTTACCATTATATAATGCCCTTCTTTGTCTTTTCAAATCATTGTTAAAATCTGTTTTGTCTGAAATTAGAATAGCAACTGCTTTATTTTTCTGTTTTCTTTTCCTTGGTAGATTTTTCTCCATCCCTTTATTTTGAGTCACTGGGTGTCATTTCATGTGAGATGGATCTCTTGTGGGCAGCATACAGTTGGGTCATGTCTTTTTATCCTATTGGCCACTTTCCCTTTTAATAAGGGCATTTATCCCATTCACATTTAAAGTTAATATTGATATTTGCAGGTTTGATCTTGCCGTCATGTGTCAGCTGGTAATTATGCAGCCTTGATTGTGTGGTTGCTTCAGTGTCAATGGTCTTCGTACTTAAGTATGTTTTTGTGGTGGCCAATAATGTTATTTTCTTCTCAGATTTAACACTCCATCAAGGACCTCTTTTAAGAAAGATCTGGTGGTAATATATTTCCTCAATATTTGCTTGTCTAAAAAGGATCTTATTTCTTCTTCACCAATGAAGCTTACTTTGGCTGGTTAAGAAGTTCTTGGCTGGAATGTCTTTTCTTTAAGAGTATAAACCCCCAATCTCTTCTTTCTTGTAACGTTTCTGCTGAAACATCTGCTGTTAGCCTGATGGTTACCTGCTCCTTCTTACTAGCCTCCTTTAGTATTTTTTCTTTCATTTTGGCCTTGGACAATCTGATGAATATGTATCTTGGGGATGGTTTTCTAATATCGTATCTCACAGGGGTTCTCTGTCTCACAGGGGTTCTCTGCATTTTGTGGATTTGGAAGTTGGCCTCTCTAGCAATGTTGGGGAAATTTTTGTAGATGATAACTTTAAGTATGTTTCTCAAGTTGCTTGCTTTCTACCCTTCTCTTTAAAAAACCAATGAGTAGTAGATTTGATCTTTTTACCTTATCCTTTATTTATCAGAGGCTTTGTTCTTTCTTCTTTATTGATTTTTTCTTTATTTTTGTCTGACTGAGTTATTTTAAAGTACCAGTCTTTGAGTCCTGAGATTCTCTCCTCGGCTTGTTCAATTCTGCTGTTAATACATGTAATTGAATTATGAAATTAACGAAATGAGTTTTTTTGCCTCCATCAGTTCAGTTTGGTTCTTTCTTAAAAGAACCATTTCATGTTTTTTCTCTTGTATCATTTTATTGTATTCCTTAGATTCACTGGATTAGGTGTAGACTTTCTCCTGTCAGTGATCTTTGTTCCTATTCATTTTCTAAATTCTACATCTGACATTTCAGCCTAGTTAAAAACCATTGCTGGAGAACTAGTGCAGTCATTTGGAGATAAGAAGAGACTCTGGCTTTTTGAGTTGCCAGTTCTTCCAAAGCTCTCTGTCATCTGTTTGCTGATGTTCCTTCAATCTTTGAAATTGCTATCCTTTAGAATATTATTAATCATAGTTATTTTAAATTTCAGATCGGATAATTCATTAGAAAAATACAGATCCAGCCGGGCACAGTGGCTCATGCCTGCAATCCCAGCAATTTGGGAAGCCAAAGCCGATGGATCACCTGAGGTCAGGAGTTCGAGACCAGTCTGGCCAACATGGTGAAACCCTGTCTCTACTAAAAATACAAAAATTAGCCAGGCGTGGTGGTGGGCCCCTGTAATCCCAGCTACTCTTCTGTGCCCTGCAATTTCTTAGAAAATCCTTATTTTTTCCTCACTTTCAAGCAATAATATTTTGTTGGGACTTGTTTTAATATGTTAATTTGCATGGTGGCCTACCAGAAGACTGATGAGTTTCTAGTGTCTCCTAAACTTAAAGGTCCATGAGATCCCAGGAGGTGGAGGTGCTCAAGCAGAGATCACACCACTGCACTCCAGCCTGGGCCACAGAGTGAGACTCTGTCTCCTCCCTCACCAAAAGAAAAGAAAAATACAGATCTACAATAAGATATCATCTCATCCAGTCAGAATGACTCTTATTAAAAAGTCAAAAAATAACATGCTGGCCATGTTGCAGAGAAAAGAGACCACTTATACACTGCTAATAGGAATGTATGTTAGTTCAGCCACTGTGGAAAGCAGTTTGGAAATTTCTCAAAGCACTTAAAACAGAATTACCATTCCACCCAGCAATCCCATTACTGGGTGTAAACCCTCTAAAATATAAATTGTTCTACTATAATGATGTATGCATGCATATGTTCATCACAGAATTATTCACAATAACAAATACATGGAATCAATCTAAATTACCATCAACGGTGGGCTGGATAAAGAAAATGTGGTACATATGCACCATGGAATGCCACACAACCATAGAAAAATAAGATCATGTCTTTTGCAACAACATGGATGATGCTGGATACCATTATCCTGAGTGAACTAACACAGGAACAGAAAACAATATACCACATGTTGTCACTGATAAGTGTGAGCTATAAAATGGGCACACATAGACACAAAGAACAAAACAATAGACACTGGGGCTTACTTGAAGGTAGTGGGTGGAAGGAGTGTGAGGATAGAAAAAGTTATCTATTGTGTAACATGCTTGTTACCTGGGTGACAAAATAATGTGGACACCAAATCCTTGCAACATGCATTTTACTCATATAACAAACCTGAACATGTTTACATGTACTTCCTGAACCTAACATAAAAATTGGAAAGAAAAATTAAACAATAAGTTTCACTCAGAGAAGTGAGTCCAGAATTTGTTATGCTTTTATTAATATAATTTCTGATTCTGGTGGATGTACTGTGGTATCTAATTGTGGTTTTAATTTTCTTTTCTTGATTATCATTGAGATCAAACATGTTTTCAAATATCTTTTGGGCATTTGGGTATTTTTTTTGTGACATGTTTGGAGAAGTCTCCTGAACAATTTTCTACTGAGTTGTCTCTTTTAATTAATGCATACAATGGTTCTTTATATTTTCTGGATATATATCCTTTGTTAATTATATATATTAAAATATCTAATACTCTGCAGGTTGTCCATTTTTGCTTCTATATTTAGAAGTTCTGTTATTAAAAATATACACAGTTAAAATGATTATATCTTTCTGAAGATTGGACTATTTTTATAATTAAGAGTTAATCCTGTTGCTTATGAGTAACATTTTTCTTTAAGGTCAATTTTGTCTTGTAAGTTTTTTTGGGTTAGGGTTTGCTCAATGTATCATTTCTCATCCTTGTACATTACACTTTTTGTATGTATTAAAATTTACTTCTTTTAAATAGTAATTATTTTGGTTTTGACCTATTAAAATTTTGTCTGAAATATTTGTATTTTATTACATATGACATATTTATTTACATATTTTGGATTAAATCTACCATCACACTATTGACTTTCCTGGAGGAAATAAATGTTCTTTTTTTTT